>NW_025823104.1:566205-574246 GCF_002878395.1 Capsicum annuum | reverse complement strand
AAGAAATCCACAACGTGGATTTCTTTCACACTCGAGTTCAAAACAACTCCATTAAGACCAAAAGGTCAAATCATTCAAAATATATCAAATATTCAACATCAACGTGCTTATAACACATACTTTCTAAAAAAAAACACAATTTCCAATGGGGATTCACGACCTAAATATCAAAATCATGATAAATATCGTTCAAGATTCATGCTTTATATCTCCACACATGTAAATTCATTTTTCAAAATCATAAACATCAAGATTTCATAATAATCATCATAAGATATGGGTTCATGCTTCAAATTCGTAAAAAATCAAATAAAAATCATGCCTTTGTAAAGAAAATTACTTTTGGGCACAAGAACGAAATAGAGTTCTTGTTGAAAAAACCCCACATACCTTGAATGATGAACTTTAGATCGATACTCCTTTTTGAGATGTTAATCGTTCCTTTGAATGATGGTTCTTGGTATTCTTGAACTAGGAACTTGGAATCTTGCATAAATTTGCAGAATTAATGGTGAACTTTGGAGGTTCTTGAAGTTGGATGTAGGAGCTTAGGGTTTTTTTTTTAGGGAATTTGATGAAATATAACATATAATGCTTCTAATAGGCTTTAATATAGGGTTTGGACGGATTTTGGGTGAGGGAAGATGACCAAAATGCCCCTAAAAATTTAAAAAATTCTTGAATCTGTCCTTTGATGGACTGTTTTGATAGTCTGAAGTAGATCAACCATAACGTTTTACTCCGATATCCAAATTAGATGAAACCAATTTCATTAGAAAGAGGACTCGCATATCTTTCCGTTTATATACATTATCTTACCCAGATCATTGTGTAAGAGGAGTTATGATCATTTGAAACTGACCCAAAAATTCCCTTTTGATAGGCTAAAGTAGATCGACCATAACTTTTTGCTCCGATAGACAAATTGGATGAAACTAATTTCATTGGAAAGAGGACTCGCAGAGCTTTTCATTGATATATAGTAGATCACCCATATTATTATGTACAAGGAGTTATGATCATTTAAAGTTGGAGCAAAAATACACCAGGTCTCAGTATTTTTTCCTGCACGTTTTACTGTTCACTACTATTCACGGTTCGATCAGAATGTTCATAACTCGTCGCTCAGGTGTCCGTTTTGGATGATCCACATATCGTTGCAAACCTTATTCGATACTATACGCAAAGAAGGGTCATAATCTAAGACATTCCACACGGAAAATTTATAATTCATTCTAGAAGATAGAACCCAACACGTTTATGCACAAAATTTCAACAAAAAATTTCCCGGGGTATTACACTTTCCTTTATCTTAGGAGGAAGGTCAATTCCAAGAACCCTTGTGGGAAGATAGGGTTACTTCATAGCCAAGAGATAACAAGAGAGAAAAACTTAGAAGCTGAAATTTTTCTCTAAGTTGAAAATGAGAAAAAATTGCTGATTTCAATCTATATAAAGGAGCTTCTCTTTGGCCGACTTTCTTGACCCTTTTTGTCCCATATTTTATAAAGTGAATGATTTATCTACTTACCCAATATATTGGGCTTTTGTGGATCCAAATTTATTGGGCCTTAGCTACCCATTTTCCCTTCTTTTCTTCTCTTTAACTTGGGCCTTGGCAGATTTGAGTATTGGGCCTTTTTACCCTTTTTATTTCTCTTCTATTAAATTTGAGCCCAAATGAGTACATTACATTAGTACAGGCCCAAATCTGGTCCATAGCCATATGTCCATTAATTTGGTCCAAATAGTTCAAGTAAGTGACTCACCTACTAACTTAATTAAGTCAAGCAAGCACCTCAATATTTTGTTCCATTTTCAAATCCTAATCCCTTTAATCTAACCTTAAACTTATACACACTTGGTCACTTTAAACTTCAGATTCAAATACTAGCTTACGATCCCAACTTAAATAGTTGTATCGACGTTAACTTGGTCGCATCACATAAAAACTGCATGGGCAGCATATATAATTCTATCTATGCCATTATTACTTGCATAACAAACCTCACCCGTTACCCATCCTATAATACCATACCAGGTTCCATATAATTAGAATAAGTACAAGTAAAATACGGGATGTTACATCCTTTCCCCCTTAGAAACATTCGTCCTCGAATGTTAGCATAACTGTCCAACCAAAACAAGTTCAAGCCTAAGTTTAATATCCCTATTACCACATAGTACCTATATATTTAAACTTACTTGTTATTGCTCTAATTCAGCATCTTGGACTTCTTCTTCGTATTTGAACAAATGGGGGTACTTGGATTTTATTGCTTCTTCAGCTTCCCACGTGATCTCTTCTACTTGCTGATTCCTCCAAAGCACTTTTACAGAAGCTATTTCCTTATTCCTCAACTTCTTAACCTATCGATCTAGAATAGCAATAGGCATTTTCTCATAGGTGATATCTTATGTAATTTGTACATCTTCGGTAGGGATAATATGAGATGGATTTTCAATGCACTTTTGAAGCATTGAGACGTGAAATACCGGATGAAATGTTGAGAGCTCTTGGGGTAGCTCTAATTCATAAGTGACTTGGCCAAACCTCCGAGTAATCTGGTATGGGCCTATATAACATGGACTGCGCCGCTCCAATTATGAGAATCACAAAAGTGAGTGTATACAAGTGTTAGTGAGAACCTTTACTACTAATCTTGTTTGTTCATTCTGTAGGTACAAAGGTGATATAAGGGGAACATGTCTTTGATAGCCGGAGATTATTGTGACTACAATATGGGAGACTATGATTGTAGTGAGGGGTTTTATGGCTATGAAGTTGGGATAGATTGTGGGGGCTATGAAAATAGCCATGATCAAAACTTGGTCAGATTTGAGGGTCTCGGGTTTAGGGGAGAAAATGAGGGGAATTATGTGCCTAGTGCTTATGGTGAATTTGGAGATGATGTAGGTCCTCGTTATGGTTCTTATGATGAAGTTGGGGAATGTGAGGAGTCTTATACTTCCCACTCTGAACCTACATTTGGTGTTAGGTATAACCCTTTTATTAGCAAAACTTATGAGAGCTACGATGAGAGTACGCGTGTGGAGTGTGAAAGATCATATTCTTCACCTTGTAGTACTTCCTATCAAGGTCGACATGGTGTGATTGGTTATACTAGCTATAGTAGAGGTTGTCCCATAAGAAGAAGAGGGTAAGCATCTCTAAAACCGATGGGTACTCGTGTGCCTTATAATGTTGATCCAAGGAGGAGTGTACACTCTGGAAAGGTGACTATTTGTGGGATACCAGGCTGCCTTATGGTGTCGAATGATAGGTACTATGGAAACTACATTCTTCCATCCATGGTTGACTACTTGGGGTTATTTCGAGAGCCTTTACTTTTTCCATAGTACTTGGGCGAGTTCAAGGTTACCGAGAGGGTAAAAGTTGTCTTCTCCCAATTTGATTACCATGAGGAGGTGTGGTGTGATATTTTTTCCTTAACCTATGGTCATATGAGCTTAGGTGCCGATTGGTTTGTACAACATCAAGTTCCTAACGTGCAAAATTGGCTTAATATTGTAAGAGACCAATGGGGAAATTGCCTCATAATGTACTTGCTACCCAAACCGCAAAGAGAAATGCTTACCTACTCCAATACAAGTGGCAAAGAAATAATAGACTCACATATAGGCAAGCTACAACTCACACTCAATGGGCTACTAGCCACACAATTATCATTCATATGTACAAAAGTGTAAGAGTTAGCCATTTTACCTTGAAGTCCTTGAGTAGATTCTTTTTTGTCATGGTGTGAAGGTCCTCCAAAAGCTTGGGCAACAAATTCCTTTTGGCATTGTTCTTCTTCGCTTGTCATGTTGGTACCTACACAAATGTCCTTAGAAATAGAAGGACAACCAAGTTAGCATGGTTTGGTGGTAATCCCCTCACTTTACTCTACACAACCTCTCCTTTTTGCACTCTTGGATTACCACCTTGCACTCTCTTACTCCTCTCAATCTTTTGTCTCTCATAATAATTCAGGATGGAGTAGGTAGGCAATCTCTTCATGGCTTGGGCAGCAAGTAAGTCATGAGGCTATCCCCCATTGGTCTCTTACAATATTTGGCCAATTTTACACGTTTGGAACTCTATGTTGTGCAAATCAATCGGCACCTAAGCATACATAACCGTATGTCAATGGAAGAATATCGCACCACACCTCCTCATGGTATTCAAATTGGTAGAAGACAACCTTGACCCTCTCAGTAACCTTAAACCCATACAAGAAGTATGGAATAAGTAAAGGTTCATGAAACAACCCCAAGAAGTCAACCATGGATGGAATGATGTAGTTACTATAGTACCTATCATTTAATACAATGAGGCAGCTCGATATCCCACAAATGGTCACCTTTCCAGAGTGTACACTCCTTCTTGAATCAACATTATAAAGCTCATGAGTACTCCTCAGTTTTGGAGATGCATTCCCTCTTCTTCTCATTAGACAACCTCCACTAAAGCTAGTATAACTATTCACACTATACCGATCTTGATAAGGAGTACTACAAGGTGGAGAATATGAATCTTTGCACTCCTCACGTGTACTCTCTCATCATAGCTCTAATAAGCTTTGCGAACGAAAGGGTTATACCTAACATCAAATCTAGGTTCGGAGTGAGAATTGTAAGACTCCTCACATGCCCCAACATCATCATAAGATCCATCACGAGGTCCTATATCATCTCCAAAGTCACCATAAGCACTAGGTACTTTATTCACCTCATTTTCTCCCTCAAAACAGTAATTTTCAAATCTGCCCAAGTTTTGATCATGGCTATTTTCATAGCCTCCGCAATCTCCCTTATTTCTTAGCCATAAAACCCCTCACTACAATCATAGTCTCCCATGTTGTAGTCACAATAATCCCCGGCTATCGAAGACATGTTCCCCTTATATTACCTTTTAAACCTACCAAATGAACAAATAAGATTAGCTGTAAAAGCTCCTCACCAACACTCGTATTCACTCACTTTTGTGATCCCCACAATTTAAAGCAGCGAATATTGAAAGTTGCTTATATTCCGGTAGTCAATAAGATGTCAATTCTACTTGGTGGCCGAAATAGATTCTTGTTTGATCCACTCAAGACTAAAAACAAAATCTACTTACGAACTTGAAACAAAAAAGTTACGATGAGTTAAAAAAATAAGAAAAGTACATAAATAGCGAAGACACGAAAGAAACGGACTCAACAACTAATCTACAACAAAGTAGGTGATTACTAATTGCTAATTAGTATTAGAACCAACAACGAAACTAACGAACAATGAAACTAAGGGGTAATAAAAATAAAACTAAGAATCTAAAATTTTGAGCTCAAAAATATTGTGTAAATAGTAGCAGTGATGATGTGGCAGCCACGTATTGGTTCGGTTTTATCAAGTTTTAATCACCATTCTTGATATTTTTATTCCTTATAATTTTGGAATGGAAAATAATTAATATTTGGAGGGAAAGAACAAGTCTTGTAACTCTTTTCAAATTTAACTCAAAAGGTGAGATTTGACTTGTAATAGTTCCACCAAACAAGGCTCCTTGAAATATGGAAAAATGGTTGAAAAAGTTGATGACAAGTCTATGAGTGATGTGAACTAGTCCTTTCACCAACAACTACTACAACTTTTCTTTCACTTTTTGTAGATTTAAAGTTCACTTTTTGATACAAGCATGAGAAGCACTAAGAGCACAAGACCTTTTACAAGGAATCAAGTCAAAGAGCTGCATGGTCTTCAAGCAATGTTCACGAAGTTGGAAGCTTGTGATTGTTTCATGAGTACTATTGGAGTGTATATGCTAAAGTGTGAAGAGGAGCTTTGAAATACACTCCAAATCCGCCTCCATTTGGGGGTTCATTAAGGGCATTCTTGTCTTTTAATGACCTATTTTTACACTCCAAAGGAGCACCCTTCATTAAAGGTATTGTTGTCATTATTTGTAATAAGTATAAATAGAACCTTTAGCTTGTATTTTCCTAAGACTTTGATTGAGTATTTATCATTGTAGTTTTAGTCCTTAGTTTGTAGCTTAGAATCTGAAAAATTTTCCAAGAATATTTGAAGTTAGGGTTTCACTTGTTTTGGATGATTTGGGAAGAAAGGTGTGCTTGAGGAAGAGTGTTTCCTTTGGGTCACCTAAGAGGAAGGTTTGAACTCTTATTTGTGAGGTGTGTTTGAAGGTTTGATACACCTTGTAGTGCTAGTCATTGAATAGGATTGCCTTTCTATCTATCTTTACGTTTATGCAATTCTTCTTCTTCATCTCCATTCTATGTGTTGTTTTCACCTTGGGTGCTTTCTGGTTTTTGCCTTTAAATGTCCAATTTCATGTGTTTGGTAGTATTTGAGCTATCATTTGGTATCAGAGCCTTGTTTAGGAGTGTTCCTATATCTCTAAATCTTGGTTTTAGTATTATTATATCAAAAATCTCATCAAAAAATGAGTCAAAAATCCAAAAATCTCAAATAAATTGTGTGTTGTCTTGTGTGTTTATTGTAGATTCGAAAATTCCAACTTAGGTCTGCAATTTTTTACTTTGTTTGGAAGGTTTCTTGTCTTATATTCTTGTTCCCTAACACCTAGGGAGTCTAGATCAACTTTTAGATTGAAGTTTGGTTGAGATTGAGCTTAGAATCCTCTATGGCTATGGAGTTTTGAAGCTTTTTGAGCTATGGACGTTTTTGACAAGGTGATTTAGGCATGATTTGTGGCTTTTTTTATGTTGGTTGTGTTTGCCTTAGCCTAAGGAACCTAGATATACAAGAAAGTCCAAATTTGGGGTTCATTTGATAGAAGGTCAAACTTTGGTCAACTCTTGAATATTCATCTTGTTCTTCAATCTTCATCATATCTTTTTTGAGATGAATATTCAAAGGTGTTGTTTGATCCAAAATAGGGAAGGAAGAGGGAGAAAAAGTTGTTTGTCCAAAAGCATACTCAAAGAATATTCCACTCTTCCAAAAGGAGGAGGGGACAAGGAGACAAACAAAGTACAAGTGCAATTATTAGGGGGGGACCATTTCATTTCATTTTTCATTTGAGACATGAAAGAACCCTAAATTGCCTCATTACATCCCTAAATCCAAAATTATCATTCCCAAAGGGTAGTGTTTGGCCAAAATTAAGTTTTGGAAAAATTTGAAAATTTCAAAAAGTGACAACCAACCACGAAGTGCCACATCATCATTTGTGCTCAGCCAAAATTCGACTCTAAACTTAGATTTCTTGGTTTTTAATTTTTTATTCTAGTTAATTTAAGCTAATTCTATCACTAATTAACAATTTAGTAAGTACCTACTAGGTTGGTAATTAGATTAGAGTTCGTTTATTTCTCGTCTTTGATTTTGTGTGCTTTTCTCATTTTTAAATTTGTAGTATTTTGTTGGTTCAAGTGTGCGCATCACTTTATTTGAGTTGTATCAATCCAAGATCAATTTCGATCCAAAGCTTCTCACCTCTCAAGTAACTTGCCAAGTATTGCCGATTCTCCAACACTTGTGAAATCAAGTGTGAGGTGAGGTTGAGTGTGAGTGAAGTGAGGCTTTTGAACTAACGTTTGTTTGTTTTATAGGTTGTTTTGCTTGCTGTTTTTTGCACTTTGTAGGTACATTTTTCCATGGAATCCGGGGGTACTATCTTTGGGAAATGATGCTATTGGAGCCTTGATGGCTCAAATTGAGGCCTTGGGCCAAGACATGAAGAGTAACCATGATGCCTTGGCCCGAAAAATGGAAGATAGTCATGATGCCTTGTGGAATGATATGGATTCTATGAAGGGTCACATGACTAGAATAAAAGTGGGGATAGATAGACTATGTCCACTAAACCCTTCACAAGTCCAAATACCACAAGTCCAAAGATCCTACGATTCACAAAATCCAATGCCTCCTCTCCACAAGTTAGAATCCGAAGAGAATGAGGACAATCCTAAAGATGGAGATAAACTTGAGGGTGAGATACAAAAGGAGTATGCAAAAAAGAGGGAAAAGGAAAAGGAAGCCGTGGGTAGTGTTAGGATGGAGGAAAAATGCT
>NW_025823104.1:545710-563205 GCF_002878395.1 Capsicum annuum | reverse complement strand
ACAAAGAATCCTTATTACTCACTAACCTAAATACTAGCATTTTTCCTAGTATTTTACCTTCTCATGTGCAGGTTCAAGACCCTAGATGTCCTAAAAAGAAGACCAAGGAAGTTCCCTTCAAGCCCTTGGTCGAAAGTCCCTATTTGGGAACAAGCAATGAAGAAGTGAATCCAAAGGGAAACCTTGACCTATTCCCTGTAATGTGGGGCTTGAGGGCTTCCATGATGTGAAACCAAGTGAAGAAAACACTTCCCACGATCTACAAGGTAACAAAGCTCTCTCCTACACTCCTACAAACTTGAATTGTTATGAAGTGGCTAGTAGTGGCCAAAGTGATGTAGTTTTGGATTGTCTTAGTGAAGAAGTGTATGAATCTTCCTTTTGTGATACTCTTGGTGTTGTTAGTTTTCATAATGACCAAACTCTTGTTGTAAGTATGCAAGCACTAGTTGATAATTTAGATGACAAAATCAATTCTTTTTGTAAGAATGATTTGTGTCCATCTAGTGCTAGCACTTATAACTTGAATAAGGTCATATTACCGAGTGACAAGAGTATTCACACACTATTGGGATTCCCTAGTACAAACCAAGGTAACTTGGGTACATTCTACACTCCCTTGAGTTTAAAATATTGTGATGTGATTTCGGGTACATCTAGTGTACAAGTACATCCTTCCTTCTTTGATAATGCTTTGGGTGAGTGTGATACCTAGTAAATGGAATGAGTAGCCTCGGTTTATTCCCTTGGCCACTTTATCCATTTGATCCTGGTGTACTAGTGGGAAGGAAAAGGGATTGTTTCAGTTTGTGCTTATTTTCCCTTGATGTTTGTCTTATCCATATCCTTTGTAATAATCATATTAGATGTTTCATGGTTAAAACAAGGGATTACTGGTTGTATTTTAAAAGTGTACCCCCTCGACATGATGTCTTCGCACTTGATTTCTTTCTATACTACCTCTTTAGCTGTGATGATAAGCATGTTAATTTTCAATTTGTATTGTGTAGAGGTAGGAAGTTTGGTGGCTGGTTTCATTTTTTGAATGATGATGATATGTGGATGAGGTGGACCTTAGAAACAATAGTGGCACCATATTTGATGAGGTCCTTTGTAGAGATAATGAAACAAATGTATCTTATGGTTCCTAAGCCAAAGGTAGTCTTACCTTTTGGGTATAGTGAAGCCATTAAGACCAATGTAGTTTCCTTATCTCTTGATATTTTCCAAAATCACCTCCTTTGTTCCATTCATGCTAAGCTTTTCATGTCACACACAAAGGACCCGTGGATGTATTTCAAATGTGAACAACCTTGGCTTGTTGATATATATGATGGTCTTTTGTTGCACTCCTCTTTCCTTGATTCTATCTTAGCCAAGTAATGTGATGCTTGTATTAAGTGTTTTATGATCATAACAAGGGATTATTGGCTATATCCCAAGAGTGTACATCATTGGCATAGTTATATCATTTGTGGTACTAATGCTAACCCTCTTACCATGAGGATTGTGTGCTTGTTTTCTTCTCTCTTTGGTGTTGCTAGATGTGAATTTGAGGGAAAATTCCATTCAAGATGGAGATGATGATACAAGCATGAGAAGCAACAAGAGCACAATACCTTTTACAAGGAATCAATTCAAAGAGCTACATGGTCTTCAAGCAATGTTCACGAAGTTGGATGCTTGTGATTGTTTCATGAGTTCACCTATTGGAGTGTATATGCTAAAGTGTGAAGAGGAGCTTTGAAATACACTCCAAATCGGCCTCTATTTGGGGGTTCATTAAGGGCATTCTTGTCTTTTAATGACCTATTTTTATACTCCAAAGGAGCACCCTTTATTAAGGGTATTGTTGTCATTATTTGTAATAAGTATAAATAGACCCTTCAGCTTGTATTCTCCCAAGACTTTTGATGAATTGATTGAGTATTTCTCATTGTAGTTTTACTCAGTTTGTAGCTTAGTATCATAAAATTGGTCCAAGAACATTTGAAGTTAGGGTTTCACTTGTTTTAGATAATTTGGCAAGAAAGGTGTACTTGAAGAAGAGTGTTTCCTTTGGGTCACGTAAGAGGAAGATTTGAACTCTTTTTTGTGAGGTGTGTTTGAAGGTTTGATACACCTTCTAGTGCTAGTCATTGAATAGGAGTAAGGGTCTTTCTATCTATCTTTACGTTTATGCAATTCTTCTTCTTCATCTCCATTCTATCTGTTGTTTTCACCTTGGGTGCTTGCTGGTTTTTGCATTTAAATGTCCAATTTCGTGTGTTTGGTAGTCTTTAGGCTATCACTTTTCTAGCGTTAACTAACAAAAGATGAAAGGGTGAAGAACAACAAGAACACAACAACAATGTTTCAAGAACGACAACAACAAGTCCAACACCCAACTACAAGATCACCTTCGGCCAATCTATAACAACAACATCAACGCGGCCAACTTCAAATCCATAACAACAAGAACAACAACAATTGGCCAAGCTTATGTTCACAACAACAACTTTCAACAAGTTCACGCTCAAGTTTAGGTCCAGACTCAAAGTGTTAGTGGAAAAGAAAACTAACACTAGAAACAATAAAACAAACAAGAACACTACTAGATCTAGACATACAACAAACAAATCTCGGCCAAGACACAACAAGATCACAATTTTGGCCAAGAACACAAATACGGACAGATTGCTATTTTCTGGAAAATTCAATTTTCAGTTTTTTTTTTTGTAGTTTTCAAGTCTGAAGCCCAAGATTGATCTTGTTAGAACAAAATCAATGATGGATTTGATACCAAATGATACCAAACGGTACCTACAACTCTAAGACAGTCCGCAAACAACCACAATCATAAGCCTTTACCCGCAACAACAAGATAACAACATGATACGAGAAGCAAACATAAGCTTAAAAAGAGTAAAAGATAGTTAATTTGACACAAAGAGAACCCATTAGGTAGAAACTGAAGAGTGTATCAAAACTCTAAAACCTCTACAAAATAAGTTAACAAGTACCAAGTTCTTACGGTGATCGCTAAGGGAATCAACTCCACCTTACAACCATTGTTTCTAAGCAAAGATCAATAAAGGCTTTTCCAACCCATACACTAATGGCATATTCATTATTCAAAAACTAGTGAAAATAAGACTAAGGGGGGCTATTTATAATATATTATAAATGAAGATAAAAAGACCACTTTGCCCTTAATGATACCAAATGTGTAAATACACCATATGTAATGTATAAAATTCCCTTAATGAAGGGGCAGCCAAGGTATGTTATAACTTGAATGAATGGCGCCTTTTCAATGCTCCAAAAATCGAGTATGGTTCATACTTCAAGGCTTGTGGTTCTTGGGTAAGCATCAATGTAAGCAAACAAGAAACCTTCCACACAAGAAATTGCTTTAAGTTATGCTCAAAATAATCCTTCCTTGCGTATCTTTGTTCTCTCGGGGTGACCAAGTCTTGAGCCTTTTCGTGTTGGCCTTCAAAGATGTCATCAAAAACTAAGGTTGCCATTTGACTCGTATCAAAGTCGTAAGGCTATAATGGCATCTATAGAAAGAAAAGGGATGATTAAAGATATCTACCAATTAGCTAATTTGGGGGTTCACTTTCTTGAAATTCTAGATGAGGGGCTTATTGTGGATAATGCAGCGGAATCTTCATTACTAGCTGAAGTGAAAAAAAAGCAATATGTTGATCCAATTTTATTACAGCTTAAGGAGAATGTACACTATGGTATGACTAAGGCATTTGAGCTTACGCGAGAAGGAGTACTCAATGCCAAAATGATTATGTGTGACTAATGTAGACGGGCTAAGTAAGAGAATTATGATAGAGGCACATTGTTCGAGGTATTCCATCTATCCAGGGTCAACTAAGATGTATCAAGATTTGAAAAAAATATATTGGTGGAGTGACATGAAGAGGAACATTGCAGAATTTGTAGGCGAATGTCCAAACTGTCAAAGAGTTAAAGTAGAGAACCAAAAGCCCAGGGGTTATATGCAATGTATAGATCTTCCAATCTGGAAGTGGGACATGATCAACATGGATTGTTTCACTAGTTTACCTTATACATCTCGAAGGTTTGATTCCATATGGGTGATAGTTGATAGGCTTACCAAATCAGCACACTTTCTACCGGTTAGGACCACTTACACAATTGAAGAATATGTCAAATTATATATTAAAGAGATAGTTCGCCTACACAGAGATCCAATCTCTATTATATCAGATTGAGGATCTCAATTTACGGCAATTTTTGAGAAGTCTTTTCAGAGAAATCTAGGAACACAAGTGAACCTAAGTACAGCTTTTCACCCACAAATAGATGGACAAGCAGAACATACCATTCAAACACTTGAAGATATGCTGTGTATTGGACTTTAAAGGTAGTTGGGATGGTCATTTACCCCTCATCAAGTTCGCCTACAACAATAGCAATCATTCAAGTATCTAAATGGCACTGTATGAAGTTTTGTATGGAAGAAAGTGTAGATCACCAATTGGATGGTTGGAAGTGGATGAAAGTACCTTGCTCGGGCCAGATCTTGTTCATCAAGCTATGGAAAAGGTTAAAGTGATCCAACAGCAGCTAGAAATAGGCCAAAGTCGACACAAGTCATATGCAGATATTAGAAAGAGGGGGCTAGGTTTGCTATAGGTAATTGGGTATTCTTGAAGGTGTCACCAATAAAGGGAGTTATGAGATTTGGTAAGAAAGGAAAACTAAGTCCACGTTATATAGGACCATACAAGATTATCTAGAGGTTTGGCCAAGTTGCTTATGAATTAGAGCTACCCCAAGAGCTCTCAACAGTTCATCCAGTATTTCATATCTCAATGTTTCAAAAGTGCATGGGTGATCCATCTCCTATTACTCTTACTAAAGATGTAGAAGTTACGGAAGATCTCACCTATGAAGATTACCTATTGCTATTCTAGATCGACAAGTGAAGAAGTTAAGGAATAAAGAAATAACTTCTGTAAAAGTGCTTTGGAGGAACCAACAAGTAGAAGAGATAACATGGGAAGCAGAAGAAGCGATGAAATCTAAGTATCCCCATTTGTTTAAATACGAAGAGAAAGTCCAAGATGCTGAATTGGAGCAATAACAAGTAAGTGTAAGACATAAGTACTGTGTTATAATAAGGGTATTAAACTTAATCTTGAACTTTTTTTGGTTGGACGGTTATGCTAACATTCGAGGACAAATGTTCCTAAGGGGGAAGGGTGTAACATCCCGTATTTTTCTTGTACTTGTTCTAATTATATGGAAGTTGGTATTGCCTTTTGATATATATAACGTATGAGAACTGTTATGCAAGTATTAATGGTATAGATGAAATTATGGATGTTGCCCGTACAGTTTAATGTGTACAACTAAGTTAAGGTTAAGATAACTATTTAAACTTGGAATCGTAAGCTAGTATTTGAATCTAAAGTTTAAAGTGACCAAGTGTGTATAAGTTGAAGGTTAGATTAAAGGGATTAGGAGCTGAAAATGGAGCAAAATATTGAGGTTCTTGCTTGACTTATTTAAGCTAGTAGGTGAGTCACCTACTTAAGTTGTTTGGACAAATTAATGGATCCATGGCTATGGATCAGATTTGGGTCTATGCTAATATACTCATTTGGGCTAAATTGAAAAAAAGATAAAGAAAATGGGTAAGTGGCCTGTAACATCCCGTATTTTGCTTGTACTTGTTCTAATTATATGGAACTTGGTATAGCCTTTTGATATATATAACATATGAGAATTGTTATTCAAGTATTAATGGTATAGATGGAATTACAGATGATGCCCGTACAGTTTAATGAGATGCGACCAAGTTAACGTTAAGATAACTATTTAAACTTGGAATCGTAAGCTAGTATTTGAATCTAAAGTTTAAAGTGACCAAGTGTGTATAGGTTGAAGGTTAGATTAAAGGGATTAGGAGCTGAAAATGGAGAAAATTATTGAGGTGCTTGCTTGACTTATTTAACCTAGTAGGTAAGTCACCTACTTAAGTTGCTTGGACCAAATTAATGGACCCATGGCTATGGATCAGATTTGGGTCTATCCTAATATGCTCATTTGGGCCAAATTGAACAAAAGAGAAAGAAAATGGTGCCAAAGGCCCAAGTTATTTAAACCCAAAATAAGAATTTAAGTAAGTAGGTGCATCACCTACTTTGAAAATTCTTGTAGCTTGAACCCTTAAGTAGATGCATCACTTACTTGGACCAATTTGACCAATTTTATGGTCCAAAATACAGCTAAGGAGGTGGACAAGATAGGGCCTTTAAAAGGCCAAGTTGCTGGTCATTTTTTTTATCTTTTAAGTCATAAAAAAGAAGTATATTTCAGCAAATCTCTCTACTCTCTCTAAAACAACAAGAACAGCAGCCCTATTTTTTCTTCTAGGGTTCTTGAAGAAACCCTCACCTTTACAGCCCAAGGTAAGTGAAAAACACTTAAGGTTTTGTTTAATTATCTCATTGAAGATTAGGAAAACAAGTTATAAGTGTTTGACTAAAAGTATATGGCTGATTATAGAACAAGTTGTTTGTTCAAGTTTCCTTGTTATTGAGGAACTTTTTTTCTTCTTCTTTGGTTTAAGTGTGAAGGAAAGTTCAAGCTCTTAAAGAGTTCAATTAAAAGAATAAGTTGATGAATTGAGGTAAGGTGACTGCTCCATTTTGTTTTTCTTATATATGAATTTGAGAGGGGATTATGGATGTCTTGTTATTGAGAGAACTCAAGAGATGATGAGTTCAATAATTGATTGCTACAATAAATGGGATTTGGGACTATTTTGTGGACTGTTTTGTATGCATATGTTATGGGCTGCCAGGTTGAAGTTGGATAAAGGTGTGATGAGTTTGGTATGAGCTGTCACCCACAAATAAAGGTATTGAGATCAGCCCATTCTAGGCAAATGCCCTTGAGCTGCCACTCGTCATTTTACAGACAGCTCAGGGGCATAATCCTAGAATGGGCCAATCCCAATCTTTATATGTAGGTGGCAGCTCAGGGGCATAAGCCTAGCATGGGCCGATCCTAATTTATCTATTTACCACTGATCAGCTAGTCATTTGCATTATATGGCTTACAAAGATTATGAAGTAAGAAGGTAAAACGAAGAAAATAATGTAATGTACCAGTCCCACAAGTATTTAAAAGGGTGGTCTACTAGTACTACTTATACACTTGTATCAGATTTCTATTGAGCTTTTGTAACAAGTGTGTTGTTAGCTTCTACCTTACATATTCAATACATATTTTCATACTGACGTCCCTCACGGGGGACCTGTATTTCATGCTGCAAGCACTGCACTTCAGCTCATATAACTCACTAGTAGGAGCGTAGGCTTTTCAGGGACTATTGGTTAGCTCCAGGTTGATTCAGGGCTTTTCCAGTCTGTTTCATATATTTTGGTATTGTAAAGTAAGTCAAGAGTAGGGTGGGGGCCTGTCCTGATCCTAACTAAGTCTATGTATCTTTTAGACGCTTTGTAGACTAATGTAAAGTTATGGTAGTATTTTGTCTTTAGATGTGTTGGCCCCAACGGCCAAGTATTGTATATATCGGTTTGAGTTTGCATAAGTAATTATTCTCATTGATAGATAATATCATGTTTGTCAAAACCTTTAGTTGTTATAGTTACATGCATCGGAAGTACAAGTTCTTGAATTAGTTCTCTCGGACCTTTACGGCTACGAGTGCCTGTCCACCCCAATAGGACTTGAGGTGTGACATGGCCCAACACACCAATTTGCCAAAGGCCCAAGTTTTTTAAGCCCAAAATAAAAATTTAAGTAAGTAGGTGCATCACTTACTTGGACCAATTTGACCAATTTTATGGTCCAAAATGCAGCTAAGGAGGTGGACAAGATAGGGCCTTTAAAAGGCCAAGTTGCTGGTCATTTTACTTCACTTGTAAGTCACAAAAAAGGAGTATATTTCAGCAAATCTCTCTACTCTCTCTAAAACAACAAGAACAACAACCTTATTTTTCCTTCTAGGGTTCTTGAAGAAACCCTCACCTTTGCAGCCCAAGGTAAGTGAAAAACACTTAAGGTTTTGTTTTATTATCTCATTGAAGATTAGGAAAACAAGTTATAAGTGTTTGACTATAAGTATATGGCTGATTATAGAACAAGTTGTTTGTTCACGTTTCCTTGTTATTGAGGAACTTTTTTTTTCTTCTTCTTTGGTTTAAGTGTGAAGTTAGTTCAAGCTCTTGAAGAGTTCAATTAATAGAATAAGTTGCTGAATTGAGGTAAGGTGACTGCTCCATTTTGTTTTTCTTATATATGAATTTGAGAGGGGATTATGGATGTCTTGTTATTAAGAACTCAAGAGATGATGAGTTAAATAATTAATTGCTACAATAAAAGGGATTTGGGACTATTTTGTGGACTGTTTTGTATGTATATGTTATGGGCTTCCAGGTTGAAGTTGGATAAAGGTGTGATGAGTTTGTGATGAATTATGGAAGAAAGATATGGTGATACACCACCTGATACAAGCATGAGAGGCACCAAGAGCACAAAACCTTTTACAAGGAATCAAGTCAAAGAGCTACATTGTCTTCAAGCAATGTTCACGAAGTTGGAAGCTTGTGATTGTTTCATGAGTTCACCTATTGGAGTGTATATGCTAAAGTGTGAAGAGGAGCTTTGAAATACACTCCAAAGCCGCCTCTATTTAGGGGTTCATTAAGGGTATTCTTGTCTTTTAATGACCTATTTTTACACCTCAAAGGAGCACCCTTCATTAAGGTTATTTTTGTCATTATTTGTAATATGTATAAATAGACCCTTTAGCTTGTATTTTCCCAAAGACTTGGATGAATTGATTGAGTATTTCTCATTGTAGTTTTTAGTCCTTAGTTTGTAGCTTAGAATCTGAAAATTGGTCCAAGAACATTTGAAGTTAGGGTTTCACTTGTTTTGGATAATCTGGCAAGAAAGGTGTGCTTGAGGAAGAGTGTTTCCTTTGGGTCACCTAAGAGAGTGTTTTAATCTTACATAGGTGATTTGTGTTTGAAGATTTGATAAAACTTCTAATGTTATTCATTGGTGGATGTAAGGGTCTCTCTATCTATCTTTAATTTCATGCAATTCTTCTTCTTCATCTCCCTTCTAAGTTTAGGTTTTCCTTTTGTTTGCTTGCAGATTTTTGCATATCTAGTTTCCATTTAGTGTGTTCATAGCCTTTAGGCTATCATTTGGTATCAAAGCCTTGTTTAGGGGTGTTCCTACATCTCTAAATCTTTGTTTTAGTGTTATTATATCGAAAATCTCATCAAAAAAGAGTAAAAAATCCAAAAATCTCAAAAAAAAAAATGTGTCGTCTTGTGTGTTTATTGTAGATCCGAAAATTCCAACTTAGATCTACAAGTTTTTACTTTGTTTTGAAGGCTTCTTGTGTTAGATTCTTGTTCCCTAACACCTAGGGAGTCTAGATCTACTTTTAGATTGAAGTTTGGTTGAGATTGAGCTTAGAATCCACCATGGCTATGGAGTTTTGAAGCTTTTTGAGCTATGGACGTTTTTGGCATGGTGATTTAGGCGTGCTTTGTGGCTGGTTTTATGTTGGTTATATTTGTCTTAGCCTAAGGAACCTAGATATAAAAGAAAATCCAAATTTGGGGTTCATTTGATAGAAGGTCAAATTTTGGTCTAGCTCTTGAATATTCATCTTGTTCTTCAATCTTCATCATACCTTGTTTGAGAAGAATATTCAAAGGTGTTGTTTGATCCAAAAGAGTAAAGGAAGAGAGAGAAAAATTTGTTTGTCCAAAAGCATATTCAAAGAATATTCCATTCTTCCAAAAGGAGGAGGGGACAAGGGGACAAACAAAGTACAAATGCAATTATTAGGGAGGGACCATTTCATTTCATTTTTCATTTGAGACTTGAAAGAACCATAAATTGCCTCATTCCATCCCTAAATCCAAAATTATCATTCCCAAAGGGTAGTGTTTGGCCAAAATTAAGTTTTGGAAAAATTTGAAAATTTCAAAAAGTAACAACCAACCACGAAGTACCACATCATCATTTATGCTCAACCAAAATTCGACTCTAAACTTAGATTTCTTAGTTTCTAATTTTTTATTCTAGTTTCTTTAAGCTAATTCTATCACTAATTAACAAACTAGTAAGTACCTACTAGGTTGGTAATTAGAGTAGAGTTCGTTTATTTCGCGTCTTCGATTTTTTTGTGCTTTTCTCATTTTTAAATTCGTAGTATTTTGTTGGTTCAAGTGAGTGCATCACTTTATTTGAGTTGTATCAATCCAAGATCAATTCTGATCCAAAGCTTCTCACCTCTCAAGTTAGTATTGCTGATTCTCCAACACTTGTGAAACCAAGTGTGAGGTGAGGATGAGTGTGAGTGAACTGAGGCTTTTGAACTAACTCGTTTGTTTGTTTTGTAGGTTGTTTTGATTGCTGTTTTTTTCACTTTGTAGGTATATTTTTCCATGGAATCCGGGGGTACTACTTCCCAATCTTTGGGAAATGATGCTATTGCAGCCTTGATGGCTCAGATTGAGGCCTTGGGCCGAGACATGAAGAGTAACCATGATGCCTTGGCCCAAAAAATAGAAGATAGTCATGATTCCTTGTGGATATGGATGCTATGAAGGGTCACATGACTAGAAAAAAAATGGGGGTAGATTGACTATGTCCACCAAACCCTTCACAAGTCCAAATACCATAAGTCCAAAGATCCTACACTTCACAAAATCCAATGCCTCCTCTCCACAAGTTAGAATCTTAAGAGAATGAGGCCAAGCCTCAATATGGAGATAAACTTAAGGGTAAGATACAAAAGGAGTATGAAACAAAAGAGGGAAAAGGAAAAGGAAGCTGTGGATAGTGATGTTAGGATGGAAGAAAAATGCTTGATTGTGGATCTTTTCCACAAAGAATCCTTATTACGCACTAACCCAAATACTATCATTTTGCCTAGTATTTTACCTTCTCATGTGAAGGTTCAAGACCCTAGACGTCCCAAGGAGAATCCCAAGGAAGTTTCCTTCAAGCCCTTGGCCGAAAGTCCCTATTTGGGAACAAGCGATGAAGAAGTGAATCCAAAGGGAAACCTTGACCTATTCCCTTGTAATGTGGGGCATGAGGGCTTCCATGATGTGAAACCAAGTGAAGAAAACACTTCCCGTGATCTACAAGGTAACAAAGCTCTCTCCTACACTCCTAGAAACTTGAATTATTGTGAAGTGGCTAGTAGTGGCCAAAGTGGTCTAGTTTTGGATTGTCTTAGTGAAGAAGTGTATGAATCTTCCTTTTGTGATACGCTTGGAGAGTTTGCCTAATGACCAAACTCTTGTTGTGAGTATGCAAGAACTAGTTGATCCTTTAGATGACAAAATCAATTCTTTTCGTAAGAATGATTTGTGTCCATCTAGTGCTAGCACTTACAACTTAAATAAGGTCATATTTGTAACATCCCGTATTTTTCTTGTACTTGTTCTAATTATATGGAACTCGGTATAGCCTTTTGATATATATAACGTATGAGAATTTTTATGCAAGTATTAATGGTATAGATGTAATTATAGACGCTGCCCGTACAGTTTAATGTGATGCGACTAAGTTAATGTTAAGATAACTATTTAAACTTAGAATCATAAGCTAGTATTTGAATCTAAAGTTTAAAGTGACCAAGTATTTATAAGTTGAAGGTTCTTAAAAGGATTAGGAGCTGAAAATGGAGCAAAATATTGAGGTGCTTGCTTGACTTATTTAAGCTAGCAGGTAAGTCACCTAGTTAAGTTGTTCGGACCAAATTAATGGACCCATGGCTATGGATCAGATTTGGGTCTATGCTAATATGCTCATTTGGGCCAAATTGAACAAAAGAAAAAGAAAATGTATAAGTGGCCAAACACATCAATCTACTAAGGCCCAAATATAATTCATCCCAACAAGAAATTAAGCAAGTAGGTGCATCACCTACTTTGAAGTTTCAGCAGCTTGAACCCTTATGTAGGTGCATCACCTACTTGGACCAATTTGACCAATTTTTATTGTCCAAAATGTAGCTGAGAAGGTGGACAAGATAGGGCATTTAAAAGGCCAAGTTGCTTGTCATTTTATTTCACTTTTAAGTCACAAGAAAGGAGTATATTTCAGCAAATCTCTCCACTCTCTCTAAAACAACCAGAACAGCAGCCCTATTTTTCCTTCTAGGGTTCTTGAAGAAACCCTCACCTTTGCAGCCCAAGGTAAGTGAAAAACACTTAAGGTTTTGTTTAATTATCTCATGGAAGAATGGGAAAACAAGTTATAAGTATATGGCTGATTATAGAACAAGCTGTTTGTTCACGTTTCCTTGTTATTGAGGAATTTTTTTTCTTCTTCTTTGGTTTAAGTGTGAAGGAAAGTTCAAGCTCTTGAAGAGTTCAATTAAAAGAATAAGTTGTTGAATTGAGGTAAGGTGACTGCTCCATTTTGTTTTTCTTATATATGAATTTGAGAGGGGATTATGGATGTCTTGTTATTGAGAACTCAAGAGATGATGAGTTCAATAATTGATTGCTACAATAAAAAGGATTTGGGACTGTTTTGTGGACTGTTTTGTATGTATATGTTATGGGCTGCCAGGTTGAAGTTGGATAAAGGTATGATGAGTTTGTTATGAATTATAGAAGAAGATGTGGTGATACACCACCAAACTAATGTTTGCTGCCCAATCTATTTTGCGTATTGTTTGGAATGTGTAATGAAGTCGAGGTGATTTTGGTGAACCTTATAAGAACCTATATGGTATGTGGGTGTAATTGGAGGAAAAGAGGGTTAAAATAACACCCTTGTTTGATAGATTAATAGTAGCTGCCCGGTTACTATGTTGATTGGTTACTAATACTAGTTTACCATATATTATACTGTAGATAAGTAATCTAAAAGGCGGGAAGTAAAGTCGGGTTAGTTTCGGAGTCAAATAACCAGGCATGTAAGGAATACTCTATTTCACAATCTTTGGCATGAAATCATACAATTGTTCCATCAAGCAAGTTTCCGAGGTTATCCTATAACAAAGTGATACATAATAGCAGCACATTACACTCCATGTATCCAATGAACTTTTTTCCACTCTCTAATGCATTAGAACACCTCAATACATGCTTATTATTAAATCTGCGCATCTATCTTCACTAGAAAATTTCATGAGTTCTCCGTTTGTTCAAATAAGACCCATGTGTTATGTCAGCTCCTAAACACTTTATTTGTGTGCCAACAGCTCCCTACCTCATTGTTGTTGCGTTAAGTGTCTATTTATATATCTCTTATTAGTGTATTACTGGTTCAAGGTACCATAATGTGATGACCACCAAAGTAACAATCTCATAGGCTAAATAAACTAAGTAATGCAAATCTATAAAATGACGAGTGGCAGCTCAGGGGCATTTGCCTAGCATGGGCTGATCTCGATACCTTTTTTTGTGGGTGGCAGCTTAGGGTTATAAGCCTAGCATGGGCCAATCTCAATATTTATATGTAGGTGACAGCTCAGGGGCGTAAGCCTAGCATGGGTTGATCCTAATTTATCTATTTACCATTGATCAGCTGGTCATTTGCATTATATGTCTTACAAAGATTATGAAGTAAGAAGGTAAAACGAAGAAAAGAATTTAATGTACATTGTCCCACAAGTATTTATAAAGGTGGTCTACTAGTACTACTTATACACTTGTATCAGATTTCTATTGAGCTTTTGTATCAAGTGTGTACAACCTTCTGCCATATATATTCATTTCATATTTTCATACTGACGTCCCTCATGTGGGACCTACATTTCATGCTACAGGAACAGGCACTTCAACTCATACAACTCACTAGTAGGAGCGCAGACTTCTCAGGGGATATTGGCGAGCTCCAGGTTGATCCGGGGCTTTCTGAGTCTGTTCCATATAGTACAGTAAGTCAAGAGTAGGGCGGGCCTTTGTCCCAACCCTAAATAAGTATATGTATCTTTTAGAGGCTTTGTAGACTAATGTAAAGTTATGGTAGTGTTTTGTCTTTAGATGTGGTGGCCCCAACGGCCAAGTATTGTATAATATCATGTTTGTTAGAACCTTTAGTTGTTATAGTTACATGTATGGGAAGTACAAGTTTTTGGAATTGGTTCTCTCAGGCCTTTACGGCTACGAGTTCCTGTCAGCCCTAATAGGGTTTGAGGCGTGACAATAATACCTAGTGACAAGAGTATTCACACACTATTGGGTTGCCCTAGTACAAACCAAGGTAACTTGGGTACATTCTACACTCCCTTGAGATTAAAATATTGTGATATGATTTTGGGTACATCTAGTGTAGAAGTACATGCTTCCTTCTTTGATTATGCTTTGGGTGAGTGTGGTACCCTAGTAAATGGAATGAGTATCCTCGGTTTATTCCCTTGGCCACTTTATCTATTTGATCCGGTGTACTATTGGGAAGGAAAAGGGATTGTTTTGATTTGTGCTTATGTTTCCCTTGATCCATTTCAAGAATGACAACAACAAGTTCAACACCCAACTACAAGGTCACCTTTGGCCAAGCTATAACAACAACATCAACGCGGACAACTTCAAATTCATAACAACAAGAACAACAACAAATGGCCAAGCTTATGTTCACAACAACAACTTTCAACAAGTCCAAGCTTATGTTTAGATCGAGACTCAAAGTGTTAGTGGACAAGAAAACTAACACTTGAAACAACAAAACAAACAAGAACACTACTAGATCTAGACATACAACAAACAAATCTCGGCCAAGACACAACAAGATCACAATTTTGGCCAAGAACACAAATACGTATAAATTGCTATTTTCTGGAAATTTCTGTTTTCATTTTTTTTTTGTAGTTTTCAAGTCTCAAGCCCAAGGTTGGTCTTGTTAGAAAAAAATCAACGATGGATTTGATACCAAATGATACCAAATAGTACCTACAACTCTAAAACAATCCGCAACCAACCACAATCACAAGCCTTTACCTGCAACAACAAGACAATAACATGATACGAGAAGCAAACATAAGCTTAAAAAGAGTAAAATATAGTTAACTTGACACAGAGAAAACCCATTAGGTAGCAACTAAAGAGTGTATCAAAACTATAAAACCTCTACAAAATAAGTTAACAAGTACCAAGTTCTTACGGTGACCGCTAAGGGAATCAACTCCACCTTACAACCATAGTTTCTAAGCAAAGATCAATAAAGGCTTTTCCAAGCCCAACACTAATGGATTATCCAAGCCCTACACTAAGTATTTTACACTCTCAATGAGAGTAGAAGTCTTTTACATATTCATCATTCAAAAACTAGTGAAAATAAGACTAAGGAGGCCGATTTATAATATATTACAAATGAAGATAAAAAGACCACTTTCCCTTAATGAAAGGGGCGACCATATACCATATGTAATGTATAAAATTACCTTAATAAAGGGGAAACAAAGGTATGTTATAACTTAAATGAATGGCGCCTTTGCAATGCCCCAAAAACCGAGTATGGTTCATACTTCAAGGCTTGTGGTTCTCGGGTTAGCATCAATGTAAGAAACCAAGCAACCTTCCACACACAAGATTGCTTTAAGTCATGCTCAAAATGATCCTTCCTTGCGTATCCTTGTTCTCTTGGGGTGACCAAGTCTTTAGACTTTCTGTGTTGGCCTTCAAAGATGTCATCAAAAACTAAGGTGGCCATGTGACTCATATCAAAGTCGTAAGGCTATAATGGCATCTATAGAAAGAAAAGGGATGATTATAGATCTCCACCAACTAGCTAATTTGGGGGTTCACCTTCTTGAAACTCCAGATGAGGGGTTTATTGTGCATAATACAGCGGAATCTTCATTACTAGCTGAAGAGAAAAAGAAGCAATATATAGATCCAATTTTACTACAGCTTAAGGAGAATGTACAATGTGGTATGACTAAGGCATTTGAGCTTACGTGAGAAGGAGTACTTCAGTGGCAAAATAGATTATGTGTGCCTAATGTAGACGGGCTAAGAAAGAGGATTATGATAGACGCACATCGTTCAAGGTATTCCATCCATCCAGGGTCAACTAAGATGTATCAATATTTGAAAGAAATATATTGGTGGAGTGACATGAAAAAGAAACATTGCAGATTTTGTAGCCGAATGTCCAAACTGTCAAATTGTTAAAGTAGAGCACCAAAAGCTCGGGCGTTATATGCAATGTATAGATCTTCCAATCTGGAAGTGGGACATGATCAACATGAATTTTTTCACTGGTTTACCTCATACATCTCAAAGGTTTGATTCCATGTGGGTGATAGTTAATAGGCTTACCAAATCAGCACACTTTCTACCGGTTAGGACGACTTACACAGTTGAAGAATATGCCAAATTATATATTAAAGAGATAGTTTGTCTACACGGAGTTCCAATCTCTATTATATCAGATCGAGAAGCTTAATTTATGGAAAATTTTTTGAAGTCTTTTCAGATAAATCTAGGAACACAAGTGAACCTAAGCACAAATTTTCACCCTCAAATAGATGGACAAGCAGAATGTACCATTCAAACACTTGAAGATATGCTACGAGCTTATGTATTGGACTTTAAAAAAAGTCGGGATGATCATTTACCTCTCATCGAGTTCGCCTACAACAATAGCTATTATCATTCAAGTATCAAAATGGCACCGTATGAAGCTTTGTATGGAAGAAAGTGTAGAACACCAATTGGATGGTTTGAAGCAGGTAAAACTACCTTGTTTGGGCCAGATCTTGTTCTTCAAGCTATGGAAAAGGTTAAAGTGATCCTACAACGGCTAGAAACAGCCCAAAGTTGACACAAGTCATATGCAGATGTTAGAAAGAGGGGGCTAGAGTTTGCTATAGGTGATTGGGTATTCTTGAAGGTGTCACTAATAAAGGGGGCTATGAGATTTTGTAAGAAAGGAAAACTAAGTCCATGTTATATAGGACCATACAAGATTACCTGGAGGTTTGGCCAAGTCGCTTATGAATTAGAGCTACCCCAAAGAGCTCTCAATAGTTCATCCAGTATTTCACATCTCAATGCTTGGAAAGTACATGGGTGATCTATCTCATGTTACTCCTACTGAAGATATAAAAGTTACGAAAGATCTCACCTATTAAGAAAATACCTATTGCTATTCTAGATCGACAAGGGAAAAAGTTAAGGAATAAAGAAATAACTTCTGTAAAAGTGCTTTGGAGGAACCAATAAGTAGAAGAGATAACATGGGAAGCGGAAGAAGCGATGAAATCTAAGTACCCCCATTTGTTCAAATACAAAGGGCAAGTCCAAGATGCTGAATTGAAGCAATAACAAGTAAGTGTAAGACATAAGTACTGTGTTATAATAGGGGTATTAAACTTAGGCTTGAACTTGTTTTGGTTGGACAGTTATGTTAATATTCGAGGACGAATGTTCCTAAGGGGGGAAGGGGTGTAACATCCCGTATTTTTCTTGTACTTGTTCTAATTATATGGAACTTGGTAT
>NW_025823104.1:525528-545610 GCF_002878395.1 Capsicum annuum | reverse complement strand
ATATATATATATATATATATATATCAAAAGGCTATACAGTTTGATGTGATGGAACTAAGTTAACGTTAAGATAACTATTTAAACTTAGAAAGCTAGTATTTGAATCTAAAGTTTAAAGTAATCAAGTGTGTATAATTTGAAGGTTAGATTAAAGGGATTAGGAGCTGAAAATGGAGCAAAATATTGAGGTGCTTGCTTGACTTATTTAAGCTAGTAGGTGAGTCACCTACTTAAGTTGTTTGGACCAAATTAATGGATCCACGGCTATGGATCAGATTTGGGGCTATGCTAATATACTCATTTGGGCCAAATTGAACATCAGCCCTATTTTTCCTTCTAGGGTTCTTGAAGAAACACTCACCTTTGCAGCCCAAGGTAAGTGAAAAACACTTAAGGTTTTGTTTAATTATCTCATGGAAGAATAGAAAAACAAGTTATAAGTGTTTGACTATAAGTATATGGCTGACTATTTGTTCACGTTTCCTTGTTATTGAAGAACTTTTTTCTTCTTATTTGGTTTAAGTGTGAAGTTTTTAAAGCTCTTGAAGAGTTCAATTAAAAGAATAAGTTACTGAATTGAGGTAAGGTGACTGTTCCATTTTGTTTTACTTATATATGAATTTGAGAGGGGATTATGGATGTCTTGTTATTGAGAACTCAAGAGATGATGAGTTAAATAATTGATTGCTACAATAAAAAGGATTTGGGACTGTTTTGTATGTATATGTTTGGGCTGCCAAGTTGAAGTTGGATAAAAGTGTGATGAGTTTGTAATGAATTATGTGATGTAAAGTCTTTAGTGTGTAGGAAAAGTCTTTGAGTCACAAGTACTCACCTTGAAACTTGGATCTATGTCTTGCAAGACTAACACAATACACACTTTTTTCTTCAACTTCTAAGATCAACAACCACTTTTTTTTTCAACAATATATGGAGATGGTCAAGAACACCAAGAACACAAACTTTGAGTCTTGAAGTTCTAAGGTTTAAGTTGGACCTCCCAAACAACAAAAACAACTTTCCAAGTTTAAATTCCACAACACAATATCTACAATACATTTCAAAACTTGAACCAACAACACATCACACGTTTAAG
Source organism: Capsicum annuum (assembly GCF_002878395.1). NCBI lineage: Eukaryota > Viridiplantae > Streptophyta > Magnoliopsida > Solanales > Solanaceae > Capsicum > Capsicum annuum. The sequence goes on along the minus strand of NW_025823104.1, from coordinate 544,514 downwards.
TCTTGAACCCGCAACAACAATACCAACAACAATCGGCCAAGTCCAAGTTTACAATAACAACATCAACAACAAAGGCTCAAATCAAGATATACACTCAAAGTGTTAGTGAAGAACAATACTAACACTAGAAACACTTAAGAAAAGTAAAAATCTCGGCCAAGATACAACAAGAATACAATTTTCGCGCGAAGAACAAAAAGTACACAGATTGCTATTTTCTGGAAATTTTAGTTTTCAGTTTTTTCTTTTTTTGTAGTTTTCAAGTCTCAAGCCCAAGAATGATCTTGTTAGAACAAAATCAATGATGGCTTTGATACCAAATGATACCAAACTCCCCAACAACACAACAACACAAATACCAAAATCAGTCCACTAGTTCAAGAACTATGGACCCTTTTGATGACCTCTCTCGAATTTGCAAGAAGAACTAGAAGGGAAGTGATATCAAGAGTAAAACACACTAAAACAAAAACAGCACTTGATGAACAAGATGCAATAACAAAAACACACGGTTACAAGACAAGAACACAAACGGATTACACTAGATATAGACAAACGACTACAAGATAGTAAAGATAGATAGATAGACAAAGAGATGGTATAATATTAACAACCCAAAAGCTTATTCCACTTTTGGACCTTTAATATCACACACAACCTAAACCTATCTCTTACGTGACCTCAAGAGAACCGAAATTCCCAAGCAATCTCCATTTCTAAGCAAATGATCAACACAAGGATTCCACCTTGCTAAAGACTTTCAAATAGGTTACAAAATATATTCTCTCAAAATCCCCCAAAAATGACCTAATAAGGTTCTATTTATACCTAGGTTAACTTATTACAAATGACTAAAAACCCTTTACAAAGGGTGGATGAACAGTGAACGCGGATGAACAGTGAAACAGTTTTGGAGCTTGTAGGACTTGTTCTCTACACTTCAAAGCTTGTTCCTTGGATGGGCAGTCCCCCGAGCTCGAGTCTTGATGCATTGGACCCCGATCATGATCGTACCCGTATCATAGACCTAATGCCATAAGTACAAGTGTATGTAAAGATGTTGTACATTTATTTCAAAGCTACTTACTATTGTTAAATAGTAAAATACATAACAAAACATTAAGGAATGTAAGAAAATACTCCAGATGCAGTGAGTTCGCCAAAACTTTGAATCTACCAACAATTCAGAATACTGTACAAAACCATAAGTACTTAGTAGGAATAATAACCAAGGAAGGTAGAAATTATTCAGAATAAGAAGGCTAAGTAACCTTGTACACAAAAACTTCCAATATTTCAATAACATAATAATTATCACTATAGCTTAAGTATGCTATGAGATGCATTCCAATGACAAATGATCCTATCGATAAACACCTCCTCCATAGTTTTATGCTTTGAGGTGGTATCCATGGGGACTTATGAGGTCCATATACACTTGAATTGAGATTTCTATACAAGACTCAAACTGAAAATTCCATCAATGTATCACCTACCATATTTGAACCGGGAATAAAAATTATTGTAATCCACCCAAACTCAAACTAGGACTAAAATAAACTTAATATACCAGGATTTAAGCAGGGACAAAATCAATAGAAGCGATTCAGACTCAAACCAAGACAAAAATTAACAATCTCACTCAACAATATTGGTCCCATATCTCATTTTGGTGATCTTTGAGATAAAATAAACATTTATGACCATCATGAATGATACAAATTTCATATTTAAGAAGTATGTAAGAATACCCTCATATCATAATTTTATAGGCTACAAGTCTTAACAATGATAAATTTACTTTCCAACCATGCCCTTAGGTCAGAACACATCACTTTAAGTTGATAAATTTCATTACCAAACCTATCTTTACAAATAACCCCTCATATATGATAAAATATAAAAAATCTGAGTAAACCTCTACAATAATATAATTTTAACTCATAAGAATCTCTCAGCTAAAACAATCTCTATTTCATTAAATACAATACACATTTTAAATAATAAGCAATTTATCAATGAAGTTCTCCATTTTGAATTTTAACAACTTTACTTCTATTCACCTAATAGTTTTAAATCCATCATTTTGACCAACCTATACCACTTTACAGGATAAGATATCACTCAAGCTTTGTCTGAAAAGAGTTAGTTTCAAAACCTAAGTTCTTTGGTCATGATGGTACCTAAATCCCATAATTAGGTAACCCAAGCCATAACCTAGAATGTTAAGTAACAGAATAATGGGCAAAGACAAAGGGAAACATGAATAAAACAAATAATAACAATAATATAGGCGGAAGTAGAAAAATTATACATACAAAACATGCAGTACAAGAGAGGAAGAGGGCAAAATATACAAAGTGAATCCTCTAAAGACCTGGTAAGGCTAGTAAAATAGCCACTAACCAAATAGACACTATCCAGAATACACATATATACATAGTAGTCTTGAAAATACAAAAAAACTATCACTGAAATAAATGGAGGAAGATCAAGTTCAAACACTAGAAAGCTCACACTATCTCAAAATTAGTAGCAATGCCTAAGGATAACATCAGTGATCGGGGCTTTTACTTAGATCTATATTACAAAAAAGATGCAGAAGTGTAGTTTGAGTAACAACAAAATAGGTATTCAGCAGAAATTTTTGGGCAACTGAGCTCAAACATAATAAAAGAATAAATGCAGTCTGAGAGTGTAAGCTAAGTTAACAGTATGGGGATATAAATATAAATATCACACTATACTAAGCAAATGCACTAAAAGAAGTAAGTAACTCGAGAATAAAAGAAAGGGACAAACTATAACCTAAGTGGTCCCACATAAGACAATATAGAACACACAAGAAAATTATTAAACCTATTGAGCCCCCATAAGCTTAATGGGTACAACCAAGAGGGATTCTAAGGCATGAAGAATAAATAAATAAATAAATAAATAACTTCTAACCATACCACTCTTAGATACTTTTCCAATACCAGATCCATAATGAAAATAGATACCAAGCTTCAACCAAAACCAATGGGTTATAAGAGGCCAAACACTGAGCTCAAATGAGAGAAATAGATAGTAATACGAGACTAAATAATCCATATACAACCATTTGAAATCCCATACAAGAAGTAAGTACAACTGCCAAAACTCCCAGTAATAACCATAATCGATACCAGAATACCCAAATCATAGTTATAGACTGATGCCGAACTCAAACCAGAAACATGACCGCAACAAACCATTCCATATGGAGCGAACCATAACCATAAACCTACACCAAACTCACAACAAAAATCATAATAATAGGAATTTGCATATTTCGAACTTAAAATTAAAATAATAATACAAATATATACCTAAGCATATAAAACTAGCAAAAGTTTAGGGGTGGGGTTTTAAAATTATCCTCAGCCCATTTGTTCAATATTCTCAATCTCTAGTTTCTAAATCTACAAGGCCTAAAAGGTTCCCATTTCTAAGTTAAGGAGGAGTGGTCAAGGGCTACATGTAGAACACTTTATATGTCATTATACATACCAAATTATCATCCAAAATAAGCTACATACACGTAGATAATGACACTTAGGTGTATAGATATGACAAAGATCACCTACTACTATAGACCCTTTTACATGTTTAAAGAACACAAAACATGTGAGAGAACATATACATATATATAAATGGAAATACATTTAGGTGCATATGAAGTAGTGCAAGTATGCATGATGTGCACATCATCTCTCTTTATCCTTCTCATCAATCTGATCAATATCATCAACATCATATCGTACCGACGTGGTACCCGACCTATATAACAACATATCATATCAATACCATTATGGTACCTAACCCATATCACAATATATCCTATTTTACCGGTGTGGTACCTAACCCATATTACGATATATCATATTTGTACTGGCGTGCTACTCAACCAATATTATATAATATTATCACAATGCATGCAAATATGTGCATGTAATTAATAAATCATAAGTTATGCAAAGAAATAATCGTAGGTGTTCTGTTTATGTACAAGCATAATCCAAGCCAGTCTAGTTGTTATAATAAAACCATAGCTCATTCTAACAAGAAAACTCAATCTATACATATGTATTCATAACCATCAATTACCATACACACCTATGAGGCTACCATAACCCAAGTTCACTCTACCACCACTTTCTTATTCCTTACCAAATAAAACTTACTCATTTATGTCTGTGCATCAACATTGAGAATTATTTATGCTAATTATGAACCTTAACTTACCATATTTCACTATTTAACCTCTTTTCTTAGTGCAACCCATACTTTTATAACTTTTAGAATTAATCAAGTTTTCTTAATTTTGTTTTTTTCTATCCCTCACAGTCTCTTTTAACTTTCATATTCAAGACCTAGAAGATGTTAAGCTATGCATATTCACTCTACCACTCTTCCATCTCTGCAGGTTAGATCATTCACTTTTTAGGCACAATGTCTTATTTGAAGATAGTTTATTTACTCCTAATGAACCTGGTGCAAGTGATGTTGACGGAATGGTTTGTCTTGGAAGCTATAGCCTATATGCTAACCCACTATGGTGTGACAATATTCCTCCTCAAGATGGAAATCTCTTCTTGGAAGATGAGAGTACTCTCAAGGGTAGGGAATGTGTAGTCTTGAAAAGGAATAGTCAATCGGGTGAAGATGATCATAATTTGCTTGATTACTTGGGAAACCCAAAATGTGATTGTTCTTGTAAAAATGTTTTTGTGAATGATTCCTTTTCTTCCCATGGTTATTTATATCTATGTGGGGATTATTCTCTTGAAATAAAAGGTGGTCCATGCTTAGAAATTCCATCTACTTCTTCTTTATGTGTTTTCTATATTGAGCATACTAGTGGTGATGAACTTGAAGCTAGTGAGTACATGCATAAGGACACCATAGCTGAAGTTAGCTTGTGTGACACCTTTCTCTACCCTCTTTGTGCTCATGATATTTCCACTAATGATCTAGAGGGTATGCCTAATTTTGAGGACGACACCTTAGGGGAAAGTGAGAGTGGCCGAGACCCATGTCCATGGCTACTTCTCCCATTTGATCCCAGTACCATCTTAGGGTATGGTAGGAGTTGTCTCAGCCCATGCTCATTATTTATTAATGTTCATCATAGCCACTTCCTTTGTGACATTTGTACTAAGCTTTTTATGTTCAACACAAAGGATCCATGGATGTACTTCAAGTTTGTTCCACCTCGGCATGACATATTGATATGTGTATTTTGCTAACCCTAACCCTCATATCATGAGGATGTGTGCTTGTTTGTCTTCTCTTGATTTTGCAAGTCATGGATTCAAGGTCAAATCCTTTTCAAGAAGGGGATGATGATACAGGTTCGACCATGAGGATGCATGTTTGTGTTTTCAAGGGTCCAAAACCGTCCATATAATGCTCTCCAAGGGCACCCACTTGAAGATTTGAGACTAAGGGGTCATTTTGGACATTTCACATCTTGTTTGTAAAACTACTATATATGGAACCTTTTAGGTCATTTGTTAGGAGTTTTTTGATGAATTGAATATTGTATAACATAGAAAGACAAAGTCCTCTTTCCTTGAGGCAAATCTGAAACTTGGAACTAGGTAACAACACGAGGGTGGAATCACTTTTATTGTTTCTTTGCTTGGAAACTTAGGTCTTGAGGTTCATGAGTTCCTCTTGGTCCAAGTAAGAACTTGATGTTGCTATTCATTTGTCTTACGGTCCTTTCTCATTGTTAGGGTTCTTAGATTTGTGAATATTGTATATCAAGTTACTATCCTTTTTGTATCTTGTTATTGTGGAATCCAAATCTGGTTGTTTTTGTTGTCATCTAGGGTCATTGTTGCTGTTTTGGTGTTAAAATACACCTTGTATCTTTTAATCCTTGTGTTGTTATTGTTGGCCGAAAGTTGCTCTCAAAGGGGTCCTCGGGTTCTAGTTGATTTGTGGACTGTTTTGAGTAGTTTTTGAGCCTTCTCTTGTCTTTTCCGTATCATCCATTGATTTTCTTGTCTACATATCATAAAACCATACACATACTGTCATATAATCATATCTAAAAGTTAAAGCATCTCAATCAAGTTATCATAAATTAACAATAACAAACAAACACATGATACATTGCAATGCCTCATTGCATAGTAATAAGTGCCTAATTCCATTTATAACAAATCATAACAATCCACTTCCTATGTTTTTCATATGCAGATTCATGAAATGCTTGATTCTAATATTTTGTGTTAAGAGATACCGAATGGGACCAACCAGACCTAATTATGGTTGTTGAGTACCAATTTGATTTGGGTACGACCACGAAGTTGGGTGAATGCGAGAGTGAATTGACCCGAGATTTGGAGTGTGCACGTGAAGAGCAAAGGAGCATAGGCTCCAAAATCAGTCCATACATTCACTTCAAGGGAGCCCACTTGAAGACTTTGACTAAGGGGTCATTTTGGACATTTCACACTATTCTTGTAATACACTATAAATACAACCTTCTAGGGTTTCATTCATTAGATTTCGCTGAATATGGATGTTGTATAACACTTAGAAACATTTCCTCTCTAAGGAGAGAAGACCACAAATCTGAAACTTGTAACTTGGGAAATCAACTTGAGTGTGGAATCACTCGTGTTGGATTCAAGCTTGGAAACGTTGGATGCATTAGGAGATCGAGGTCACTCTTATACCAACATAAGAGATAGGTTTGTGTTATGTGTAGTATTAAAGGTCCAAGAGTGTAACAAGTCTTGGGTTGTTAATATTATTCCCTCATTTGGTCTATCTACCTATCTTTATCTTATTGCACTTTGTAGATTCATAGAGGACTATTTTTGTGACTTGTTGAATCCAAATTTTGTAACCATTGTGTTCATCTTGTTCATCTTATATTGTGGCTGTTTTGGTGTTGAAAACACACCTCTTAATCTTGTTATTGTGCTGTTGATAGCGAATCTGAGAGTGGTCTTCAAAAGGGTCCTCAAATCCTTAAGATTAGTGGACTGTTTTGGAGTTATTTTGTGTTCCGTTGTTTGTCCGTTATAATTTGGTATCAAAGCATGGCTTGATCTTGTTCCTACAAGATCAATCTTGGGCTTGCTTATTAGAAAATCAAAAATAAGTGAAACCCTAACTTCAAATGTTCTTGGACCAATTTTCTGATTCTAAGCTACAAACTAAGGACTAAAAACTACAATGAGAAATACTCAATCAATTCATCCAAGTCTTTGGGAAAATACAAGCTAAAGGGTCTATTTATACTTATTACAAATAATGATAAAAATACCCTTAATGAAGGGTGCTCCTTTGGAGTGCAAAAATAGGTCATTAAAAGACAAGAATGCTCTTAATGAAACCCCAAATAGAGGCGGCTTTGGAGTGTATTTCAAAGCTCCTCTTCACACTTTAGCATATACACTCCAATAGGTGAACTCATGAAACAATCACAAGCTTCCAACTTCGTGAACATTGCTTGAAGACCATGTAGCTCTTTGACTTGATTCCTTGTAAAAGGTCTTGTGATCTTGGTACTTCTCATGCTTGTATCAGGTGGTGTATCACCACATATTTCTTCTATAATTCATTACAAACTCATCACACCTTTATCCAACTTCAACCTGGCAGCCTATAACATATACATACAAAATAGTCCACAAAACAATCCCAAATCCCTTTTATTGTAGCAATCAATTATTGAACTCATCATCTATTGAGTTCTCAATAACAAGACATCCATAATCCCCTCTCAAATTCATATATAAGAGTTCAATTAAAAGAATAAGTTGCTGAATTGAGGTAAGGTGACTTCTCCATTTTGTTTTTCTTATATATGAATTTGAGAGGGGATTATGGATGTCTTGTTATTGAGAACTCAAGAGATGATGAGTTCAATAATTGATTGCTGTAATAAAAGGGATTTGGGACTATTTTGTGGACTGTTTTGTATGTATATGTCATGGGCTGCCAGATTGAAGTTGGATAAAGGTGTGATGAGTTTGTAATGAATCATAGAAGAAAGATATGGTGATACACCACCGAACTAATATTTTCTGCCCAATCTATTTTGCGTATTGTTTGGAATGTGTAATGAAGTTGAGGTGGTTTTGGTGAGCCTTATAAGAACCTAAATGGTATGCGGGTGTAATTGGAGGAAAAAAAAGGGTTAAAATAACACCCTTGTTTGATAGATTAGTAGTTGCTGTCCGGTTACAGTTTTGGGTGAAATTAAGTATCTCAAATGTGTTGATTGGTTACTAATACTAGTTACCATATATTCTATTATAGACAAGTAATCTAAAAGGCGGGAAGTCAAGTCGGGTTAGTTTCAGAGTGAAATAACCAGGTATGTAAGGCATACTCTATTTCACACTCTTTGGCATGAAGTCGTACAATTGTTCCATCAAGCAAGTTTTTGAGGTTATCCTATAACAAAGTGCTACATAATGACATCACATACACTCCATGTATCCAATGACCTTTTTCCCACTCTCTAACGCATTAGAACACCTCAATACGTGCTTATCATTAAATCTGCGCGTCTATCTTCACTAGAAAATTTCAGGAGTTCTCCGTTTGTTCAAATAAGACCCATGTGTTATTTCAGCTCCTAAACACTTTATTTATGTGCCAACGGCTCCCTACCTCATTGTTGTTACATTAAGTGTCTATTTACATGTCTCTTATTACTGGTTCAAGGTACCATAATGTGATGACCACCAAAGTAACAATCTGGCTAAATAAACTAAGTAATGCAAATCTATGAAATAACGAGTGGCAGCTCAGGGGAACTTACCTAGCATGGGCCGATCTCGATACCTTTATTTATGGGTGGCAGCTAAGGGGCATAAGCCTAGCATGGGCCGATCCCAATCTTTATATGTAGGTGGCAGCTCAGGGGCGCAAGCCTAGCATGGGCCGATCCTAATTTATCTATTTACCACTAATCAGCTAGTCATTTGCATTATATGGCTTACAAATATTATGAAGTAAGAAGGTAAAATGAAGAAAAGAATGTAATGTACATTGTCCCACAAGTTTATATAAAGCTGGTCTACTAGTACTACTTATACACTTGTATCTGATTTTTATTGAGCTCGTGTACCATGTGTTGTTACTTTTAGCCTTACATATTCAGTACATATTTTTGTACTGATGTCCCTCTCGGGGGACCTCCATTTCATGTTGCAGGCACAGGTACTTCAGCTCATACACCTCTCTCGTAGGAGCGCAGGCTATTCCATGCATATTGGTGAGCTCCAGGTTGATTCGGGGCTTTGTGAGTCTGTTCCATATGTTTTGGTATTGTGCAGTAGGTTAAGAGTAGGATAGGGGGGTTTGTCTCGACCCTAACTAAGTCTATGAATCATTTAGAGGCTTTGTAGACTAATGTAAAGTTATGGTAGTGTCCTGATTTTTGACATGGTCGCCCCATCTGCCAAATATTGTACATATTAGTTTGTGCGTGCATGTGTAGTTATTTTCATTAATACATAATATCATGTTGTCAGAACATTTAGTTGTCACAGTTACATGCATGGGATGTATAAGGTTATGAATTGGTTCTCTCGGCCCTTTACGGCTACGGATGCTTATCCGCCCCAACAGGATTTTAGGCATGACAAAAGTGGTATCAGAGCGGTCGTCCTAGGGTGTCTACAAATCCGTGTCTATATAGAGTCCTGTTTATGGGCATGTTGTGCACCACATCTATAAATAGAAGGCTATGTGACATTTAGGGGTTGTCTTTTTTTTTTCACATCTTAGATCGTGCAATAGAGCCCATGTTGTAGGTGAAGTCATATTTAACCATTGAACCCATTTTCTTCCTCTTATTATAGTAATAATACCGATTACAAGAAGGAGTAAGAATATAGGTAGGTAGATAGACGAGGCTGTCGGAGAGGGGACCAGTAAATCACCATCTAGACAAGCTAATCAAAGTGAGGCTCAAGCTGAGTTTATGTCCCAAACTTCTTCTACTCCTCCATCTCCAGAAGAGCTAAGAAGGAGAAGAACCGCATCCTCAGAAATACCTACCAATGCTACAGACCGAGATCTAAGGAATGCAGTACAATTGTTGGCTCGTATAGTTGCTGGACAAGCTCAAGAACAATTCTAACTACAGGTTTTAGTGGTGCAGATAGGGAAGCTAGCCTACGAATGCAGGGTTTTCTCAAATTAGATCCTCCCATGTTCACCGGATTAGATCTTAATGAATACCTACAGGACTTTATTAATCAAATCCAAAGGGCTCTAGATGTTATGTATGTGTCGGGTAAAGAGACAGTTGAGCTAGCAGCATATAGATTTAAGGGGGAGGCTATATTTTGGTATGAAGATTAGAAACGATCTAGGGGTATCGATGCACCTTCAGCTACTTGGAAAGAGTTCAAAGAGGCATTTTTTGATCATTACCTTCCATTTAAGATTCGAGAAGCTTGTGCAGATCAGTTCCTGAATCTTCGCCAAGGGAATATGATCGTGAGGGAGTACAGCCTTCGGTTTAACTCCTTGTCTAGGTATGCTCCTAATGTTGTAGCTACAATGGATGATATAGTTCATCGATATGTGGATAGATTGGATCCTTATCTGGTTAGAGATTTTACTATTGCTGCTTTGAACAAAGACATGGACATAGCAAGGATGCAAGCATTCGCACAAAAATTGGAGGATTGAGGCAAAGAAGAAGAACACAAGAGTTAGAGAGGGGGTATTCCAAGAGGTCTAGATCTGCAGGGTAGTTTATGGCATCCCAAGGAGAGTTTAAGCCTCAATTTTCTAATAGACCTCCTAGGCCATTATCTTTTTATTCTGCAGCTAGTGCTCCACCACAGTTTCAAGGGTCTAAAGGTAACCATTTTGGTCAAAGAAATGAGAGTCAGAGTTCACGAACAACAGGGTATCAAGAGCAAGGGATTATGAGCCAATTAAGGCCTCCTCGACAGCCATGTAGACAATGTGAAAAGCTTCATTTAGGTGCATGTAGGTTCGGAACAAATGCTTGCCTTTGGTGTGGTATGTTAGGATATATGATGAGAGAATGCCCTCGAAGGGGCATAGGTAGTATGGCACGACCTACTGGATCAGTCGTTGCATCATCATCATCGGTTCCTTATTTAGGTAGGGGTGTACAGCCTATGGGTCGTGGTAGGTGCTAAAGGAACAGCTAGCTCCAGTGGAGTTCAGAATCGTACATACGCTTTAGCAGATCGACAAAATTTAGAGGCTTCTCCAGATGTGGTTACAAGTATATTGTCCATTTTTTCACATGACGTATATGTATTAGTTGATCCGGGTTCTACATTATTGTATGTCACTCCATTGGTTGCTGAAAAGTTCAAAAGAACGCCAGAATTTCTAGTTAAGCCATTTGAAGTATTTACGCCGATTGGTGAATCTGTTATAGCTAAAAGAGTGTATCGAAATTGTATAATAACTATTTGCGGTCGCGATACAATGGCTGACCTGGTTGAGTTAGAAATGGTAGATTTTGATGCTATAATGGGTATGAATTGGTTGGCTTCTTGTTATGCCACAGTAGATTGTCGAACTAAGAGGGTGTGTTTCCATTTCCCAAAGAAGGCAGTCCTAGAATGGAGAAGTAATATTGGTGCACCAAGAGGTAAATTTATTTTTTATTTTAAGGCAAAAAGGATGATTTTCAAGGGTTACATATGTCATCTGGTTAGAGTGAAGGATATAAATGCAGAGACACTAAGTCTTCAAACTATTCCAGTGGTAAATGAATTTCCTGAAGATCTCTCGGGTTTGCCTCTAGAGCAAGAAGTGGAGTTTGGTATCGATGTGATTTCAAGTACTCAACCAATCTCAATTCCTCCTTATAGAATGGCCTCGACAGAATTACGGGAGTTGAAAGAGAAATTGAAATACTTGCTAGAAAAAGGATTCATAAGGCCTAGTGTATCCCCTTGGAATGCACCAGTGTTATTTGTACGTAAGAAGGATGGCTCGTTAAGAATGTGTATTGACTACAGACATCTAAATAAGGTGACTATTAAGAACAAATATCCCCTTTTGAGCATTGATGACTTATTTGATCAGTTGCTAGGCGCCAAGTGGTTTTCGAAGATTGATTTAAGGTCTGGTTACCACCAAATGAGGGTCAAAGAGAATGACATACCCAAGACATCTTTTTGAATACAGTACGGTCATTACGAGTTCCTAGTCATGTCCTTTGGGCTAACTAATGCACCTGCAGCTTTTATGGATTTGATGAATAAGGTGTTCAAGCCATTCTTGGATGTGTTTGTGATAGTTTTTATAGATGAATTCTTGTTTATTAGAGATCAAATGAGGACCATAAAAATCACTTATGGTCATATTGCATCTAATGAAGGAATAAAGGTTGATACTCAAAAGATAGAAGCCGTGAAGAACTGGCCAAAACCTATAACGCCTACAGAGGTTCGTAACTTCCTTGGGTTGGCATGTTATTATAGAAGGTTTGTTGAAGGATTTTCTTCAATTTCTGCACCTTTAACAAAGTTAACACACAAATCATCCAAATTCCAATGGAATGATGTATGCGAAAGAAGTTTCCAAGATCTGAAGAATAAGTTGACTTCTACACCCGTATTGGTGCTTCCCGAAATCACAGAGGGGTATGCAGTGTATTGTGATGCTTCAAGAATTAGCTTAGGGTGTGTATTAATGCAGCATGGTAAAGTCATAGCATATGCCTCGAGACAATTGCGGCCACATGAGAAAAATTATCCAACACATGATCTAGAGCTAGCAGCGGTTATATTTGCCTTAAAGATATGGCATCACTACCTGTATGGGATTCATGTTGACACATACACTGACCATAAGAGTTTGTAGTATATCTTTAATCAGAAGGACTTGAATTTGAGGCAGCGAAGATGGCTTGAATTATTAAAAGACTATGATGTTGATATCTTATATCATCCGAGAAAAACAAATGTGGTGGCAGATACGTTAAGTCGTAAATCTGTGGAGCCATCTATAGAAAGACAAGGAATGACTAAGGATCTACACCAACTAGCTAATTTGGGGGTTCGTCTTCTTGAAACTCCAGATGAAGGGTTTATTATGCATAATGCAGTAGAATCTTCACTAATAACTAAAGTAAAAGGGAAGCAATATGCAGATCCTATTCTATTACGGCTTAAGAAAAATGTGCAATGTGGTATGACAAAGGCATTTGAGCTTACGCAAGAAGAGGTACTTCGGTGCCAAAACAGATTGCGTGTACCTGATGTAGACGGGCTAAGAAAGAGGATTATGATAGAAGCACATCATTCAAGGTATTCTATCCATCCAGGGTCAACAAAATATACCATGATTTTAAAGGGATGTATTGGTGGGGTGACATGAAAAAGAACATTGCAAATTTGTAGTCAAATGTCCAAATTGTCAAAGAGTTAAAGTAGAACACCAGAAGCCTAGGGGTTATATGCAATGTATAGATCTTCCAATTTGGAAGTGGGACATGATCAACATGGATTTCATCTCTGGTTTTCCTCATACATTTCGAAGGTTTGATTCCATATGGGTGATAGTTGATAGGCTTACCAAATCAGCATACTTTCTACCGGTTAGGACCACTTACACAGTTGAAGAATATGCCAAGTTATATATTAAGGAGATAGTTCGACTACATGGAGTTCCAATCTCTATTATATCGGATCGAGGAGCTCAATTTACTGCAAAATTTTGGAAGTATTTTTAGAGAAATTTGGGGACACAAGTGAATCTAAGTACAGCTTTTCACCCTCAAATAGATGGACAAGCAGAACGTACCATTCAAACAGTTGAAGATATGCTATGAGCTTGTGTATTAGACTTTAATGGTAGTTGGGATGATCATCTACCTCTCATCGAGTTTGTCTACAACAATAGTTATCATTCAAGTATCAAAATGGTACCATATGAAGCTTTGTATGGAAGAAAGTGTAGATCACCAATTGGATGGTTTGAAGCGGGTGAAACTGCCCTATTCGGGCCAGATCTTGTTCATCAAGCTACGGAAAAGGTTAAAGTGATCCAACAGCGACTAGAAACAGCCCAAAGCAGACACAAATCATATACGGATGTTAGGAGAAGGGGGCTAGAGTTTGCTATGGATGATTGGGTATCCTTGAAGGTATCACCAATGAAGGGGGTTATGAGATTTGGTAAGAAAGAAAAATTAAGTCCACGTTATATAAGCCCATACCAGATTGGTCGGAGGTTTGGCGAAGTTGCTTATGAATTAGAGCTACCCCAAGAGCTCTCAACAGTTCATCTGGTATTTCACGTCTCAATGCTTCAAAAGTGCATTGGAGATCCATCTCATATTACTCCTACTGAAGATGTACAAGTTATGAAAGATCTTACCTATGAAGAAAAACCTATTGCTATCCTAGATCGACAAGTTAAGAAGTTAAGGAATAAGGAAATAGCTTCTGTAAAAATGCTTTGGAGGAATCAACAAGTAGAAGAGATCATATGGGAAGCTGAAGAAGCGAGAAATCCAAGTAACCCCATTTGTTCAAATACGAAGAAAAAGTCCAACATGCTGAATTGGAGCAATAACAAGTAAGTGTAAAATATATAGGTACTATGTGGTAATAGGGATATTAAATTTTGGCTTGAACTTGTTTTAGTTGGACAGTTATGCTAACATTCGAGGACGAATGTTTCTAAGGGGGGGAAGGATGTAACATCCCGTATTTTGCTTGTACTTATTCTAATTATATGGAACTTGGTATAGCCTTTTGATATATATAACGTATGAGAATTGTAACGCAAGTATTAATGGTATAGATGGAATTATAGATGCTGCCCGCACAGTTTAATGTGATGAGACTAAGTTAACGTTAAGATAGCTATTTAACTTGGAATCGTAAGCTAGTATTTGAATCTAAAGTTTAAAGTGACCAAGTGTATATAAGTTAAAGGTTAGATTAAAGGGATTAGGAGCTGAAAATGGAGCAAAATATTGAGGTGCTTGCTTGACTTATTTAAGCTAGTAGGTGAGTCGCCTACTTAAGTTGTTTGGACCAAATTAATGGACCCATGGATATGGACCAGATTTGGGTCTATGCTAATATACTCATTTGGGCCAAATTGAACAAAAGAGAAATAAAATGGATAAGTGGCCCAACACACCAATCTGCCAAGGCCCAAATATAATTGAGCCCAACAAGAAATTAAGCAAGTAGTTGCATCACCTACTTTGAAGTTTCAGCATCTTGGACCCTTAAGTAGGTGCATCACCTACTTGGACCAATTTGACCAATTTTATGGTCCAAAATGCAGCTAAGGAAGTGGACAAGACAGGGCCTTTAGAAGGCCAAGTTGCTGGTCATTTTACTTCACTTTTAAGTCACAAAAAAGGAGTATATTTCAGCAAATCTCTCTATTCTCTCTAAAATAACAAGAATAGTAGCCTTATTTTTCCTTCTAGGGTTATTGAAGAAACCCTCACCTTTGCAGCCCAAGGTAAGTGAAAAACACTTAAGGTTTTGTTTAATTATCTCATGGAATATTAGGAAAACAAGTTATAAGTGTTTGACTATAAGTATATGGCTGATTATAGAACAAGTTGTTCGTTCACGTTTCCTTGTTATTGAGGAACTTTTTTCTTCTTCTTTGGTTTAAGTGTGAAGGAAAGTTCAAGCTCTTGAAGAGTTCAATTAAAAGAATAAGTTTCTGAATTGAGGTAAGGTGACTGCTCTATTTTGTTTTCCTTATATATAAATTTGAGAGGGGATTACGGATGTCTTGTTATTGAGAACTCAAGAGATAATGAGTTCAATAATTGATTGCTATAATAAAAGGATTTGGGACTGTTTTGTGGACTGTTTTGTATGTATATGTCATGGGCTGCCAGGTTGAAGTTGGATAAAGGTGTGATGAGTTTGTAATGAATCATAGAAGAAAGATATGGTGATACACCACCGAACTAATGTTTTCATCCCAATCTATTTTGCGTATTGTTTGGAATGTGTAAGGAAGTCGAGGTGGTTTTGGTGAGCCTTATAAGAACCTAAATGGTATGCGGGTGTAATTAGAGGGAAAAAAGGGTTAAAATAACACCCTTGTTTGATAGATTAGTAGTTGCTGCCCGATTACTATTTTGGGTGAAATTAAGTATCTCAAATGTGTTGATTGGTCACTAATACTACTTTACCATATATTCTATTGTAGATAAGTAATCTAAAAGGCGGGAAGTCAAGTCGGGTTAGTTTCAAAGTGAAATAACCAGGTATGTAAGGCATACTCTATTTCACACTCTTTGGCATGAAGTCGTACAATTGTTCCATCAAGCAAGTTTTTGAGGTTATCCTATAAAAAAGTGCTACATAATGGCAGCACATTACACTCCATGCATCCAATGACCTTGTTCCCACTCTCTAACGCATTAGAACACCTCAATATGTGCTTATTATTAAATCTGCGCGTCTATCTTCACTAGAAAATTTCAGGAGTTCTCCGTTTGTTCAAATAAGACCCATGTGTTATTTCAGCTCCTAAACACTTTATTTATGTGCCAACGGCTCCCTACCTCATTGTTGTTGCATTAAGTGTCTATTTACATGTCTCTTATTAGCGTATTACTGGTTCAAGGAACCATAATGTGATGACCACCAAAGTAACAATCTTAAAGGCTAAATAAACTAAGTAATGCAAATCTGTGAAATGACGAGTGGCAGCTTAGGGGCACTTGCCTAGCATGGGCTGATCTCGATACCTTTATTTATGGGTGGCAGCTTAGGGGCATAAGACTAGCATGGGCCGATCCCAATCTTTATATGTAGGTGTCAGCTCAGGGGCGTAAGCCTAGCATGGGCCGATCCTAATTGATCTATTTACCACTGATCAGCTGGTCATTTGCATTATATGGCTTACAAAGATTATGAAGTTAGAAGGTAAAATGAAGAAAAAAAATGTAATGAACATTGTCCCACAAGTTTATATAAAGGTGGTCTACTAGTACTACTTATACACTTGTATCTGATTTTTATTGAGCTCGTGTACCATGTGTTGTTACTTTTAGCCTTACATATTCAGTACATATTTTCGTACTGGCGTCCCTCACGGGGGACCTGCATTTCATGTTGCAGGCACAGGTACTTCAGCTCATACACCTCACTCGTAGGAGCGCAGGCTATTCCGTGCATATTGGTGAGTTCCAGGTTAATTCGGGACTTTCCGAGTCTGTTCCATATGTTTTGGTATTGTGCAGTAGGTTAAGAGTAGGACGGGGGGGAAGGGGGGTTTGTCCTGACCCTAACTAAGTCATAATCTTTTAGAGTCTCTGTAGACTAAACCTACCTGCCGAGAACCCTCCAACATTCCTACCAAGGTTCCCATCCCCAATGACAGAAGAAGGACGTAACCGGTGTTAAGGTTAGAAGGGTAACTGCTCTCGTAGTTGTAGCCGCTCTTGGGACTGATTCCTTAAGGAAATGGAATTCTTCCTAAATTCCCATGGAAGGTGTAGATGTTTAGGCTTGCCCCTGCTGCTGCTAGAGAATAGGTCGTCACTTTCTTTGCGGTTGATGCGCTTAAATCAACTAGTAGAAGGAAGGTGGCACAGTTCAACTAGTAGAAGGAAGGATTAGTAAAGTTATGGCAGTGTCCTGATTTTAGACATGGTGGCCCCATTGGCCAAATGTTGTACATATCAGTTTGTGCATGCATGTGTAGTTATTTTCATCTATACATAATATCATGTTGTCAGAAAATTTGGTTGTCACAGTTACATGCATGGGAAGTATAAGGTTATGAATTGGTTCTCTTGGGCCTTTACGGCTATGGATGCTTGTCCGCGCCAGCAGGATTTGAGGCGTGACAGTCACCTTCGTCCAAGCTATAACAACAACATCAACACTACCAACTTCAAATCTATAACAACAAGAACAACAACAATTGGTCAAGCTTATGTTCACAACAACTACTTTTAACATGTTCAAGCTCAAGTTTAGATCTAGACTCAAAGTGTTAGAGGACAAGAAAACTAACACTAGAAACAACAAAACAAACAAGATTACTACTAGATCTAGACATACAATAAACAAATCTCGTCCAAGACACAACAAGAACATAATTTTTGGCCAAGAACACAAATGTGGCAGATTTGACTGTTTCTAGAATTTTCAGATTTTAGTTTTTTTTTTTGGTTTTGTTTTGTAGTTTTCAAGGTCTCAATCCCAAGATTGATCTTGTTAGAACAAAATCAAAGATGTCTTTGATACCAAATGATACGGAAAAGACAAGAGAAGGCTAAAAAATTACTCAAAACAGTCCACAAATCAACTAGAACCCGAGGACCCCTTTGAGAGTAACTTTCGGCCAACAATAACAACACAAGGAGTACAAGATACAAGGTGTATTTTAACACCAAAACAGCAACAATGACACAAGATGAAACAAGTCATGGATTCAACACAAACACAAGGGAAATTGCATAGATAATAAAGATAGATAGTAAGGCCAATATTATGACAAGAATCAGAAACCAAGTGTATATCATACACTAAAACCCCTAATAAATGTAATAATAAAAAACCACACTCTTACGATGACCACCAAGGGAATGAACTCACCACAAGATCTACCATTTTCAAGCAAAGATCAATATTGGCTTTTCCAAGCCCTACAACTAAGGGTATTACACTCTCAAAAGACAGAAAATATGTCTTTCAATTCTTCATCCTTCAAAATCTGCTAAGAATTGAGCTAAAATGACCTATTTATAGTGTAATACAAAAGAAGACAAAAAGACCACTTTTCCCTTTAAATACACCATGTGTAATGTCCAAAATGCCCTTAATTAAAGGTCCAAAACCACGAGTCCTCAATCTTAAATGCTCCAAGCAATCTTCCACACGCGAGATTGCTTTAATTTATGCTCAAAACGGGTCCTCCATGCATGTTTTTGTATTCTCGAGGTGACCAAGTCTTGATCCTCTATATGTTGGCCTCCAAAGATG
>NW_025823104.1:489970-522528 GCF_002878395.1 Capsicum annuum | reverse complement strand
AAAGATGTCATTAAAAGATAAGATAGCCATTTGTCTCGTATCAATAGCTTCCAAGACAAGCCATGCCGTCAACATCACTTTCACCACTAGGTTCATTACGAGTAAATAAACTATCTTCAAACAAGACATTGTGCCTAAAGAGTGAATGATCTAACCCGCGGATAGATTTGGAACTTTCACTCTCTAAGGAATCATTATCAAGTTTCAAAGATATGTACCCACACGATTAACCCTATGAGCCAAACAAACATTAGAATATTTACAACAACATAGGCTTATAGATTCACTCCTTTTTCTTTGGCCAACATCTTTAAATCCTTCGCTCACTTGAGATTCATTAATGACATCACACATATCCTCAAGTGATGGGCTAGTTTTACTCACAAGTTGGGCAGCAACTTTCTCCGAGAAGCTCTCAACATAAGGTGCTTAGACAATTGGATTTTGTGGGTAGATTTTGGGTAGTAATTGGCGTATAATTTCAATGTGTTGTTTCATATCTTCAATATTTTCATTGATACGATCACATGTGGCATTGAAATTATGGGCAGCCATTGTACCTAAAAAAAAGACACAACAAACAAAGAAAACAAATAAACTTGTTAGATCAAAAATGCCTCACCACACTCTCACTCTTGGTTTTACCTCACACTTGGTTTCACAAATGTTGAAAGCCGGCTTGTACTTCGTGAGTGATTGAGTGTCAAGTCTACTCTTGTCCCTGAATGGATTTTTGTTTGAAACTCAAACTAAATCTTGTAGGACTTGAGTCAAGAACTAACAACGAATTCAAAAAGATAAAAGTACACAGCAAACGTAAACACAAACAAATGGACACAAAACTAACTTACAAACTAGTAGGAGATCACTAGGTTGTCAATTAGTGTTCGAACCAACAAACGAACTAAGAGACAATAAAATTAAACTAAGAAATCTAAAATTTAAGGCAAAATTGTTACATGAACAGTAAAAATGATGATGTGGCAGTCACGTATTGGTTGCGGTTTCTCAATTTTATATTTCAATTTCAAGTCTTGGTCCCATTGTAATTTGGAAAGGATGACAATTGGTTTCGGAGGGAAAACACAAGTCTTGAATCTCTACAAGTCCACTCTTAAAAGGATGACTTTTGTCTTGTACTAGTCCCACAAGACAAGGTTCTTGTAACAACAAAAAGTAGTTTGTCCCAAAACACAAGGTTCTTGAAATAAGAAAAAGCTGAAAAGTAGAAGTCTAGTCTAGGGAGTGTTGGGAAATGGCTGATAAAGTCTTTGGTGGTTGTAGGAAAAGTCATTGAGCCACAAGTCTTACACCTTAAATCTTGGATTTATGCCTTGCAAGACTAACATCAATTCACACTCTCTTTCTTCAACTTATAAGATCAACAACCACCTTTTCGTCAACAACATATAGAGATGGTGAAGAACACCAAGAACACAAACTTTGAGTCTTAAAGTTCTAAGGTTCAAGTTGGACCCCAAACATCAACAACACTTTTCCATGCTTAAAATCCACGACACAATCTCCACAATATGTTCAAACCTTGAAATCAACAACACACCACACGTCAAAAATAGTCCAAACTTTAAATCCGCAACAGCAATACCAACAACAATCTGTCAAGTCCAAGTTCACAATAACAACATCAACAACAAAGGCTCAAATCAAGATATAGACTCAAAGTGTTAGTGAAGAATTGACTAACACTCGAAACACTTAAGACAAGTAAAAATCTCGGCTAATACACAACAAGAACACAATTTTTGGCCAAGAACACAAAGTGGACAGATTGCTATTTTCTGGAAATTTCCTTTTTTTTTTCAAGTTTCAAGCCCAAGATTGATCTTGTTAGAACAAAATCAAAGATGGCTTTGATACCAAATGATGCGGTAAAAATAAGAGAAACACAAAACAACTCCAAAATAGTCCACTAATCTTAAGAATTTGAGGACCAAGATGAAGACCACTCTCGGATTCGCTACAACCACACAATAACAAAATAAAGAGGCATATTTTCAACACCAAAACAGCCACAATACACAATAAATGAACAAGATGAACACAATGATTATAAAATTCAGATTCAACAAAGACACAAAATAGTCCACTACAAATCTGAAATGTAAAGATAGATAGATAGACCAAATGAGGCAATAATATTAACAACCCAAGAATTATTACACTCTTGGACCTTTAATACTACACACAATACTAACCTATCTATTACGTAGAAACAAGAGGGACTTTGATCTCTCAATGCAGCCAACATTTCCGAGCATGAATACAACACGAGAGATTCTACCTTCAAGTTGAAAATCCTAGTTACATGGATTTCGGCTATGGGAGCCTTTCTCATAAGAGAGAAACGTTTCTAAGTGTGATACAACATCAATATCAGCCAAGTCTAATGAATGAAACCCTAGAAGGTTGTATTTATAGTGTATTACAAGAATAGTGTGAAATGTCCAAAATGACCCCTTAGTCAAAGTCTTCAAGTGGGCTCCCTTAGAGTGCATGGTATGGACTGATTTTGGAGCCTCTTTAGGACTTTTTTTGTACTTCACATGTATACTCCAAGTCTCGGATCAATTCACTCTCGCACTCACCTTTGTGTTCGTACCTGTATCAAAGATCATGTCATAGGTTAGGGTTGGGGTCTAAATCAGGGTCAAGGTGAGGCCTAGGTTTGGGTCTGGGTAAGGGTTAGGGTCAGGTCTAGGGATAAGTTTGGGGTAGGGGAAAATCAGAGTAGGGTTAAGTGTGATAAGAGAACTTTTAGGTTAAGAGTCGGGTCGTGGAACATAGGGACTCTTCAAGGTAAGTCCACAGAGCTCGTGAAGAATCTTAAGAAAAGGAGGATTAGTATAGCTTGTATCCAAGAGACCAAATGGGTAGGTTATAAGGCAAATGATATGAAAACATAAAAGTTGTGGTACTCGGGTAGCATGAGGCATAAGAATGGGTAGGTATCTTAGTAGATAATGAGCTTAGAAGGGTGGTGATGGAGGTCAAGCATGTCAATGATAGGGTGATATTGATTAAGTTGATCATTAAAGGGTCTACGGTAAACATTATTAGTGCCTAGCTCCATAAGTGGGCTATAGGATGAGGAGGAGAAGAATAGTTTTTGGCAGGTTTTGGATGAGGTGGTTAGAGGCATCTTGATGTAAAAACCCCACAAAATCCTAATTGTTTGAGTCCTTTAAAGCATGCCAAAAGAGGTCCTAGACTTAGAAAATTGCAGCGGTGTTAGGACTTAGTCATTTCTAAAGCCCTCAAACTTAGAGAAATTTATTTATGACCTTCCCGACCTAAAAAAGTTAGTTTTTAAGTTGATTATGATTGGGGAAGTCAATAGAACATCTCAGGTGAGTTTCAGAATTTTTGGACAAGCATAATGGCGTGTTTGAAACTCCAAAATAGAGGCTCAAGGTGATTAGCCCGTGGTGCCCTGCCCAGTTCGGTGCTGAGTGGAGCCCGTGATGTAGACCACGGCGCCCTGTCTAAAACAGCGCTCCAGAGCCGGCGGCGCCTTGGCCAATCCGGTCCAGGTAATTTCTGCATTTTTGTTCCGCATTTTCAAGGGCAAATTGGTCATTTTCCCTTCACCCAATAGGTCCATAACACAGGATTAAAGCACCAAATAGCATAATTTCTCATTCTTTTCACAAAATTCTCTCAAGAACAAGCCCTAGCTTCATCAAGTTCAAGAATCAAGCCTCAAGAACTCACCCTAATATTAATCCACGAAATTAACAATCAAGATATGTTAGGTGTTCATCCAAGGGTTCCCTTCCACCCTTGGAGTTTAAGAACCTCTTTTAAAATTACAAGATGATTATTTTTATGAATTCCATATTGAGTTAAATTATAATCATGATTATGATTTATTTGGGTTCTAATCCATGATTAATTACAAAATTCATGTGAATTAAATAGCATGTGTGTAGCATTATGTAGTTTCATATTGGAAACCCTTGAATTTGTGAGTTTGGAATTGTGATCATGATGTTTGCATGTTGACTAGTATTATGTGCATAAACTATGACCCCAAGTGTTTGATATAATAATGTACACGTGAGTGGAATAGTGAAATCATGACATAATAGTATGTGTACAAGTTCATGCAATTCAAGTGTTTGTAAAATGCCTCAATGAATGAATTGTGACAAAGTGAGTAGATATTATGGTTTCATGATAGTGCTATGTTGTTACTATCTATGCTATCAAGTCCTGGGGGTCTCTAATACCTGACAATCTAGATGCTTACCTATATTTATAGTAGTTTTAGAATTGTCTCAGCAATGTCACGTATAGTAGTACTCAGTCAGTTACAAAACTCAGTATATTCAACTAGTTAACAGAAGTCAGTGAACTCAGTCCAGTTCAGTTAGACAGCCTGATCAGTAATAGTTCAGTCAAGCCTAGTACAATCTAAAAAGCAGTTCAGTATGTATTTAGTTGAGAGTAGGAATCAACATGAGCAAACCTAGCGAATGGGGCATTCCTGTTAGTAAAGGCTTTGACCCTTAGTAGCAATCCCTGAGTTACAGAACTATGTAGCCAGTGTAGGTTGAGATATCTTCCTGCCAGTCTAGGTTGATACATCTCGTATGAGTTTTTTTGCCAGTAGGGTTGGCGAGATATCTTCCTGCCAGAGAGGGTTAACTCATAGCCATTGTTAGTAACCCTTGGAAAGGTTCTAACACCCTTCCAACTGGGGTCAAAGTTTAGACTCCAACTCAGTTCATGTTCAGGGTATGTCAGTTAGATGAATACTCCTACAATTTTAATTTTAGTTTAAGTTTCAATTTCAGACTCAGTATAAAACCTCAGTTTAGTTTCAGAATCAGGACTGCCAGATATAGTCACCCAGCTTAGCACAAAACTTGATTCAGTTCAACAGAAGCAGGACTGTCAGAAATAGTTACCCAGTTAATCGTAATACAGTTATCAGTAAACTCAGATATCAGCCATTTAGTATCAAAACTCAGTATCTAGTGTTTATATGATCTTAGTTATAGTACATGTAGTTATGTGTATAGCATTGCATAATCAGTAGTTACAACAGTTTCAGATATACCTGTACTCTCATTCAGTTATATTCATGTTACTCAGCACTATTGTTCATGCATAGTCTACCTCACTTAGCATACCAGTACACTTAAAATACTGATGCATACCTTTTCTTTTACCTATGATGCTTATATCATAGGTTCATACGCACAGGCTCCTAACCGTAGTTAGAAGCCCAACTATCAATAGCAGACTTAGAGGTGAGTCCTCATAGTTTGAGGATAGTCATTATTTTAGTACTTCAGTAGTTCAGTTTATTTAGTAGTCGTAGTTATTTATCAGTATTTGATTTAGTTATGAACCTTCTGAACTATAGAAATATTATTATAGTATTATTACTCAGTTATTGCAGTAGGTACCAGACATGGGTTAGCTTGTGGTCCTTCAGGATTATGAGCATCACATAACGTCTGGGGTGCAGACTTAGGGCGTTATAACCAAGCACTGAGAAGCTTTTTGAAAGAGGTTATTTTAATGGGCAATCGGGTCATTATCAAGAGGCTATGACAATATGAATGGAGGTTTTATTTATGGTGAAAAAGTTAAGTAGGATCCTCAAATTTTGATTTTTCTAAGCATTTGGGTTGGTTTCCCGAAGGAGGAGCACCTAATACCTTTCATAGTTTGGTGGCCAAGACTCTAATATATTTTTCTCCATAGAAAGAGTGATAGGATGTTATGTAAAGATTGTAAGGTCATATTTTCAAGTGTCTTTTGACCTAACATAAGATTTTAATGATGGACTTGGAATTCAGGAAGGGCAAAACGAAAATGGGTGGGAGAGAGTGACCCATAATTAGGTAGGGTAGCTTGACTATGTCTAGTGCTTTAGAGATTGGGGAGAAGTTAACATCTAGTGGGGCTTGGGAAAGTAGAGGGGATATGGATAGCCTGTGGTAGACGAGTTCTAGTTGCATTAGGAAGACATTTAGAGAGGTGTTAGGTATATCGAGAGGCCAATTTTGAAAGCACTATGGGGACTGGTGGTGGAATGATGAACTTAAAAGGAAGGTGGAGACTAAAAAGTGGCTTATGCAAAGATGGCTGAGATCAAGGATGATGAGGACAAAAGAATAAATAGGGAGGAGTATAAGTTTGCTAGGAATGAGGCTAAGTTAGACGTTATGGTGGCTATAAGATGGCAGATTTTGAGAGCTTGACTCAAGGCCTCCATTTGGGCCATCAAAGCTCCCATAACATCATTTCCCAAAGGTTGGGAAGTAGTACCTTCAATTTCCATGGAAAATGTACCTATGAAGTGCAAAAAACAGCAAGCAAAATAACCTACAAAACGAGCAAACGAGTTAGTTCAAAAGCCTCACTTCACTCACACTCAACCTCGCCTCACACTTGGCTTCACAAGTGTTGGAGAACCGGCAATACTTGGCAAGTTACTTCAGAGGTGACAAGCTTTGAATCAGAATGGATCTTTATTTGAAACGACTCAAAATAAGTGATGCACAAACTTGAACCAACAAAAATACTACGATTTGAAAATGAGAAAAGCACACAAAAATCGAAGACGCAAAACAACGGACTCTAATCTAATTACCAAACTAGTAGGTAATTACTAGCTTACTAATTAATAATAGAATCAACACAAAAGCAACTAGAAACAACAAATAGAAACTAGGAAATCTAATTTTAGAACTCAATTTGGTTGTTTGTATAAGTGATGATGTGGCAGCTTGTGATTGGACGTCACTTTTCAAAATTTTCAAATCTCAATTCACTTGTTTCGTTCAAACACACTTAAGAAAAGAAGAAATTTTATGTGGGAGGGAAAAATTGAAGGTTTTGGATCCCTTTTGAAGCTTCAAATGAATTCAAAATATATTGGTCCTGATACGGGAACACCAAGGGATACACGAAATTACACTCCAAACAGTCCACAAATCACAAGATTCGAGGGCCTATTGGAGACCAATTCTCAGATTTACTACAACACACAATGAAGAGATAGAAAGGTGTGTTTTCAACACCAAAACAACAAAAACACAATGAGTTGAGAACAATATGATAAGAACAATAACAACAAGAGACAACTACTCAAGGGTTGAAGATTACAAGATACACAAACGGTTACAAGATTACAATAAACAAAAGGGATAGATAGTTAGACCTTGGTTGGTATAATCTTAAGAACCCAAGAACATGTGATACTCTTGAATCGTTAATGCTACACTCAACGGTTAACCTAACTCCTACGTTGACACAAGAGGGACTTTACCTCCTCTAAACACCAACGTCTCAAGCTATGAATGCAACACTAGTGATTCCACACTAGTATCACCCTAGTTTCGGGTTGCCTCCTAAAGAGAAGAGAGTCTTTATAGTGTATTACAAGAATAGTGTGAAATGTCTAAATTGACCCCTTAGTCTAAGTCTTCAAGTGGGCTCCCTTGGAGTGCATTGTATGGATTGATTTTAGAGCCTATTTAGGCCTTCCTTTGCACTTCACATTTACACTCCAAGTCTCGGGTCAATTCACTCTCGGACTCACCCACCTTCGTGGTCGTACTCGTATCAGGTCCCCTTCCTTGTACTTTCAATTGTACTTGACTATTCCCTTTGTCTCTTCTTTTTTTTGGATGACTATGAATATACCAAGGAATGTTCCTTCAAAAACACCAAGTACTCTCTCTTTCTTCTCCTTTTTTGGGATCAAACACACTCTTTGAATATTCTTCCTTATCAAGACTTGATGAACATGGAGAACAAGATGAATAACTAAGAGTTGACCAAAGTTTGACCACCTAGCAAATGAATACCAAATCTGATTTTTTTTTGAAGATCTAGCTTCCTTATGCCAAAACAACCTCAACCAACTAAAATCAGCCACAAATAAAGTCACAAAACCAAGCCAAAAAACGTCACCCTCTCCAAAAGCTTCAAACAAACCACAACAATGGTGGATCTAGCTCAAAAACAACCAAACTTCACTCTAAAAGTAGATCTAGACTCCCTATGTGCTAGAGAGAAAGGATCTAGCACTAGAAACCTTCAAAACAAAACAAAAACTTGTAGATCTAATTTGGAAAATTCGGATCTACAACAAACACACAAGACAACACACAATTTTTTTTGGTATTTTCTGATTTTCGACTCTTTTTTTATGAGATTTTCTATATAAGAACACTAAAACCAAGATTTAGGGATGTTGGAACAACCCTAACCAAGGCTTTGATACCAAATTATAGCCTAAAGACTACAAAACACACAAAATTGGCTACTGAGATGTAAATTCCAGCAATTAAATAAAGAGAAAACAACACATAGAATGGAGATGAAGAAGAAGAATGCTTGAAATTAAAGGATAGATAGAAAAACCCTTACTCCAATTCAATGATTAGCACTAGAAGATGTTCCAAAATGTTCAACACCTCACAAATAAGAGTTCAAACCTTCCTCTTAGGTGACCCAAAGGAAACACTTTTCCTCAAGTACATCTTTCTTGCCAAATTATCCAGAACAAGTGAAACCCTAAATTCAAATGTTCTTGGACCACTTTCGGATTCTAAGAGCTAAAACTAGAGACTAAAATCTACAATATAAGAGTAATATCCAATTTTATCAAAGTCTAATGAAAATACAAGCTAAAGGGTTTATTTGTACTTATTACAACCAATGACCAAAATAGCCTTAATGAAGGGTCCTTTGGAGTGTAAAAACAAGTCATTAAAAGACAAGAATAGCCTTAATGAATAGCGCCTATGTTTTGTAGGAATCTCTCCTTCTCTCTGTATTTGAACAAGGCTTTGTAATGTCTCCAAAAGGGTCTTTTAGTACTTGTAAATTTCGAAGCTTGCTCCTTTGAGAAGTTCTTGCAATCCTTATGTACTTTAGGCTTGTATCATCTTCTCCATCTTGAAAAAAATTTGTCCTCAAATTCGCACCTTGCAAAACAAAAGAGAGGGATTTAAGCACACAATCAATCCTCAAGGTAGGAGGGTTAGCATTATTACCACAATTATATCATCACTCCAAGGTGGTTCACACTTAACATACATCCACTTATCCTTGGTATTTGACATGAAAAGCTTAGAATATAGGATACCAAAGACAGGAATAGCAGCAATACCAAAAGTAAGTGAGCACGACCAGCAACTATAGCCTTCACATTTCAAGAGTATTCCAGGGTCAAATGGGAGCAGAAGATAAAAATCTAAGCCGAGATTACCCATTCCTTTTATTAGAGCATCAAACTCACAATCATCTTCATTCAAAAAAGGAAAACAACCACCAATCTTACTATCTCTACATAATATCAATTCAAAATTAACATGGTTATCATCATAGGCGAAGAGGTAGTATAGGAAGGAATCAAGTGTGAAGACATCAACCAAGGTACTATCATATACCAAAGGTTCTTGTAGTTCATGAATACTCTTGTCACATGATAATGGAACTTTATTCAAGTTATAAGTGCTGGCACTAGATGGACACAAATCATTCTTACGAAAAGAATTGATTTTGTCATCTAAAGGATCAACTAGTGCTTACGTACTCACAACAAGAGTTTGGTCCTTATACAACCTATCAACACCAAGAGTATCACAAAAGAGAGATTCATACACTTCTTGACTAATCCAATCCGAAACTACATCACTTTGGCTACTACGAGCCACATCACAACAATTCATGTTTTTAGGAGTGTAGAAAATAGCTTGGTTACCTTGTAGATTATGAGAAATGTTTTCTTCACTTGGTTTCGCATCATGGAAGACCTCATGCTCCACATTACAAGGGAATATGTCAAGGTTTCTCTTTGGATTCACTTCTTCCTCGCTTGTCCCACAATGGGGACTTTCGACTAAGGGCTTGAAGGAAAGTTCCTTGGGCTTCTCCTCGGGACTTCTAGGGTCTTGAACCTACACATGAGAAGATAAAATACTAGGCAAAATGCTAGTATTTGGATTAGTGAATAAAAAGGACTTTGTGGACAAGATCCACAATCAAGCATTTTTTTTCCCTTCCAACTTCACCTATGGTTTTCCCTTCCTTTTCCCTTATTTGTTCACATTCTCCCTTGAAATTATATCTTCTTGTACCTGTACATATGAAGAATCAATGCTAGGAAAAATGCTAGCATTTGGGTTAGTGATTATCAAGGATTTTTTGTGGACATGATCCATAATCAAGCATTCTTTTTCCTTTCCAACTTCACTACCCATGGTTTTCTTTTCCCTTTCCTTCTTTTATTCACACTCTTATTGCATATTAAAATCAAGTTTCTCTCCTTCTTGAGGCTTGCCCTCACTCTCTTTGGTTTCTAACTCATTGGATTTTGTGAAGTATAGGATCTTTGGACTTGAGGTGTTTGGAATTGTGGAGATTTTGGTGGACATAGTCTATCAACCCTCACTCAAATTCTAATTATGTCACCTCTCATTGAATCCATATCACTCCTTATAGCATCATTTCTGCTCTTCATTTCACGACTCAAGGCCTCCATTTGGGCCATCAAAGCTCCCATAACATCATTTTCTAAAGGTTGGGAAGTAGTACCTTTGGTTTCCATGGAAAATGTACCTACGAAGTGCAAAAAACTACAATCAAAATAAGCTACAAAATGAGCAAACGAGTTAGTTCAAAAGCCTCACTTCACTCACACTCAACCTTACCTCACACTTGGCTTCGCAAGTGTTGGAGAACCGGTAATACTTGTCAAGTTACTTGAGAGGTGAGAAGCTTTGAATCGGAATGGATCTTTATTTGAAATGACACAAAATAAGTGATGCACAAACTTGAACCAACAAAAATACTACGACTTGAAAACTAGAAAAGCACACAAAAATCGAAGACGCGAAACAACGGACTCTAATATAATTACCAAACTAGTAGGTAATTACTAGCTTAC
Organism: Capsicum annuum; assembly: GCF_002878395.1. NCBI lineage: Eukaryota > Viridiplantae > Streptophyta > Magnoliopsida > Solanales > Solanaceae > Capsicum > Capsicum annuum. The sequence goes on along the minus strand of NW_025823104.1, from coordinate 511,592 downwards.
TAATTAGTAATAGAATCAACACAAAATCAACTAGAAACAACAAATAGAAACTAGGAAATCTAGTTTTAGAACTCAATTTGGTTGTTTGCATAATTAATGATGTGGCAGCTTGTGATTGGACGTCACTTTTCAAAATTTTCAAATCTCAATACACTTGTTCCGACCAAACTAACTTAAGAGAAAGAAGAAATTTTATGTGGGAGGGAAAAATTAAAGGTTTTGGATCCCTTATGGAGCTTCAAATGAATTCAAAATAGATTGGTCCCCTCTTGTACTTTCAATTGTACTTGATTATTCCCTTTGTCTCTTCTTTCTTTTGGTTGACTATGAATATACCAAGGAATATTCCTTCACAAACACCAAGCACTCTCTCTTTCTTCTCTTGTTTTTTGGATCAAACACACTCTTTGAATATTCTTCCTTAGCTTACTTGATGAACATGGAAGAACCAGATGAATAATTAAGAGTTGACCATAGTTTGACCACCTAGCAAATGAACACCAAATTTGATTTTTTTTTTTGAAGATCTAGGTTCCTTATGCCAAAGCAACCTCAACCAACTAAAAATCATCCACAAATCAAGTCACCAACGCAAGCCCAAAAACGTCACCCTCTCCAAAAGCTTCAAACAAGCCACAACAATGGTGGATCTAGCTCAAAAACAACCAAACTTCACTCTAAAAGTAGATCTAGACTCCCTATGTGCTAGAGAGAAAGGATATAGCACTATAAACCTTCAAAACAAAACAAAAACTTGTAGATCTAACTTGAAAAATTCGGATCTACAACAAACACAAAAGACAACACACAATTTTTTTTGATATTTTTTGATTTTCGACTCTTTTTTGATGAGATTTTCTATATAAGAACACTAAAACCAAGATTTAGGGATGTTGGAACAACCTTAACCAAGACTTTGATACCAAATGATAGCCTAAAGACTACCAAATACACGAAATTGGATACTAAGATGTAAATTCCAGCAACCAAATAAAGAGAAAACAACACATAGAATGGAGATGAAGAAGAAGAATGCTTGAAATTAAAGGATAGATAGAAAGACCCTTACTCCTATTCAATGATTAGCACTAGAAGATGTTTCAAAATCTTCAACACACCTCACAAATAAGAGTTCAAACCTTCCTCTTAGGTGACCCAAAGGAAACACTTTCTCAAGTACACCTTTCTTGCCAAATAATCTAAAACAAGTGAAACCCTAACTTCAAATGTTCTTGGACCACTTTCGGATTCTAAGAGCTAAAACTAGAGACTAAAAACCTACAATATAAGAGTCATATCCAATTTCATCGAAGTCTAATGAAAATACAAGCTAAAGGGTCTTTCATACTTATTACAACCAATGACCAAAATACCCTTAATGAAGGGTGCTCCTTTGGAGTGTAAAAACAAGTCATTAAAATAAAAGAATGCCCTTAATGAATAGGCGCCTATGTGTTGTAGGAATCCCTCCTTCTCTCTTCATTTGAACAAGGCTTTGTAAATGTCTCAAAAAGGGTCTTTTAGTACTTGTAAATTCCAAAGATTGTTCCTTTGAGAAGTCCTTGCAATCCTTATGCAATTTAGGCTTGTATCATAGTCATACTATGAAGGTTTGGAAAAGGTGGTAGAGTTAAGGCTGAGAAAGATTGTGATAATTTCTGAGAAGCAGTTTGGTTTCATGATAGGTCGCTTAACAACCGAGGCTATTCACCTCGAGAGAAGACTAGTGAAGCAATATATAAAGAGGAAAAAGGACTTGCATGTGGTGTTCATTAATCTTAAGAAGGCTTATGAAAAGTACTTAGAGAAGTTTTGTAGAGGTGATTGAAGGCTATAGGTGTGCTCATGGCATACACTAAGTCAATTTAGGACATCTATGATGGAGAAAAGATGCTTTTGGGGATGGTAGGTGGAGATTTGGAGCACTTTTCCATTTTAAAAGGGTTACACCGGGGGTTGACTCTTAGTACATTTTTATTTCCCTTGGTAATAGATGTTTTGATATGGCATATTCAAGGGAGGTGCCTTGGTGGATGTTATTTGTTGATTATGTAGTGCTAATTAACGAGAATCATGTAGGAGTTAATGATAAGTTAGAGGTTTGAAGATAAAACCTTGAGTCTAAAGGGCTTAAGTTAAGTAGGACCAAGGAGTATTTGTAATGTAAGTTTGGTGGTTTGATGCATAAGGAGTACGTAGTAGTGAAGCTAGACTCTTAGGCCCTTTGAAAGAGAGAGAGTTTCAAGTATTTTGGGTCTGTGATTTAGGGGAATAAGGAAATTCACGAGGATTTCATACACCATATTCGTGTAGGGTGGATAAATTAGAGACTCTCTTCGAGAGTCTTATGTTATAAAAAGGTGTCTCTTAAGCTTAAAGGTAAGTTTTACAAAGTGGCAGTCCAATCGGCTATATTGTATAGAGTGGAGTGTCGATCGGTTAGAACTCCCACATCCAAAAGTTGAAGATGGTAGAGATAAGGATATTGTGATGGATGTGTGGACTTAGTAGGAGAGATAAGGTTAGAAATAATACTATACAAGAGAATATGGGAGTGGCTAGGGTGACAAATAAGATGTGGGAAGTGAGGTTGAGATGGTTTAGGTATGTGATAAGGAGGTGTCTGGTTGCCCTTATATTAAGGTATAACAAGCTGGCTATGGGTGGATTTATATAGGGTATATGTAGGCCAAAGAAATAATGGATGAAGGTTATTATTAATTCCATGAAGCAGGTGCAGCTTATCAAGGGCATTTCCCTTGATAGGAAAGTATGGAGGATGTAGATTAGGGTTGAGAGTTAGTGTAATGAACATCCAAGTCATTTTCTTAATATGCATGCATTTTTGTAGTTTTGAGCCTTCCCACAGTAGATATAGGTCATTTATTACTTGTTGGAACTGTCGATTCGATTATCAGACAGTTTGTTTGGGTTTTAAGATCATTTCTCTATTTTGGAGCTTTCATTGTTTAGGATTTTGGCCTCAAACCAAAGCTCCAAGTAGATGACCTCGGATGAGAATTCTAATAGCACCATCATCTCTTGAACATTGATTATACGCTAGGGGGACCCTGGTTTGGGTCTCCAAGATTTTAAACTCATTTTGGGCTATTGGGTGGATTATATGAAAAATGGAATTATATATGTGGGCTCCATATAAGTTGGAATGATCGGAGATGAAAGTTTTTATGGTAACATTGAGTCCTAAATGCCAAATTAGCTAAGGGTGTTAAATTCATTCATGCACATGGAAATTCAAACAAACCCTAATGATACAAGCATAATGAGCATCAAGAGCACAAGGTATTGATCAAGAGAAGGAAGGAGGGGGAACTTATACACTTCATAGGAACCTCAAGTGAAGGACAATGAAGACAATTTACACTCCAAATATACACTCCATAGGCGCCCATTTCTAAGCCCTCATTAAGGGCATTTTTGTCATTTGGCATGTAATAGTATAAATAGACCATTTTACTTCTCTTTTCATTAGACTTTGATGAAATTGGATATTACTCTTATATTGTAGTTTTTAGTCTCTAGTTTTAGCTCTTAGAATCTAAAAATTGGTCCAAGAATATTTGAAGTTAGGGTTTCACTTGTTTTGGATAATTTGTCAAGAAAGGTGTAGTTGAGGAAGAGTGTTTCCTTTGGGTCACTTAATAGGAAGGTTTGAACTTTTATTTGTGAGGTGTGTTGAAGATTTTGAAACATTTTCTAGTGCTAATCATTGAATAGGAGTAAGAGTCTTTTTATCTATCCTTTAATTTCAAGCATTCTTCTTCTTCATCTCCATTCTATGTGTTGTTTTCTCTTTATTTGGTTGCTGGAATTTGCATCTAAGTGACCAATTTTGTGTATAGACTATCTTTAGGCTATCATTTGGTATCAAAGCCTTGCTTAGGGTTTGTTCCCACAACTCTAATCCTTGGTTTTAGTGTTCTTATATAGAAAATCTCATCAAAAAAGAGTCAAAAATCAGAAAATACCAAAAAAAAATTGAGTGTTGTCTTGTGTGTTTGTTGTAGATCCAAATTTTCAAAGTTAGATCTACAAGTTTTTGTTTTGTTTTGAAGGTTTCTAGTGCTAGATCCTTTCTCTCTAGCACATAAGTAGTCTAGATCTACTTTTAGAGTGAAGTTTGGTTGTTTTTGAGCTAGATCCACCATTTTTGTGGCTTGTTTGAAGCTTTTGGAGAGGGCAGCGTTTTTGGCTTGTGTTGGTGACTTGATTTGAGGCTGATTTTTAGTTGGTTGAGGTTGTTTTGGCATAAGGAACCTAGATCTTCAAAAAAAAAAATCAGATTTGATGTTTATTTGCTAGGTGGTCAAACTTTGGTCAACTCTTAATTATTCATCTTGTTCTTCCATGTTCATCAAGTCTTGCTAAGGAAGAATATTCAAAGAGTGTGTTTGATACACAAAAAGGAGAAGAAAGAGAGAGTACTTGGTGTTTGTGAAGGAATATTCCTTGGTATATTCATAGTTATCCAAAAGAAAGAAGAGACAAAGGGAATAATCAAGTACAATTGAAAGTACAAGGGGGGACCAATCCATTTTGAATTCATTTGAAGCTCCAAAAGGGATCCAAAACCTTCAATTTTTCCCTCCCACACAAAATTTCTTCTTCTCTTAAGTGTGTTTGAACGAAACAAGTGAATTGAGATTTGAAAATTTTGAAAAATGACGTCCAATCACAAGCTGCCATGTCATTACTTATACAAACAACCAAATTGAGTTCTAAAATTAGATTTCCTAGTTTCTATTTGTTGTTTCTAGTTACTTTTGTGTTGATTCTATTACTAATTAGTAAGCTAGTAATTACCTACTAGTTTGGTAATTAGATTAGAGTCCGTTGTTTCGCGTCTTTGATTTTTGTGTGCTTTTCTCATTTTCAAATCGTAGTATTTTTGTTGGTTCAAGTTCGTGCATCACTTATTTTGAGTCGTTTCAAATAAAGATCCATTCTGATTCAAAGCTTCTCACCTCTCAAGTAACTTGCCAAGTATTGCCGGTTCTCCAACACTTGTGAAGCCAAGTGTGAGGTGAGGTTGAGTGTGAGTGAAGTGAGGCTTTTGAACTAACTTGTTTGCTCATTTTTAGGTTATTTTGCTTGCTCTTTTTTGCACTTCGTAGGTACATTTTCCATGGAAATTGAAGGTACTACTTCCCAACCTTTGGGAAATGATGTTATGGGAGCTTTGATGGCCCAAATGGAGGCCTTGAGTCGAGAAATAAAGAGCGAAATGATGCTATAAGGAGTGATATGGATTCAATGGGGGGTGACATGATTAGAATTAGAGCGAGGGTTGATAGACTATGTCCACCAAAATCTCCACAATTCCAAATACCTCAAGTTCAAAGATCCTATACTTCACAAAATCCAATGAGTTAGAAACCAAAGAGAGTGAGGGCAAGCCTCAAGAAGGAGAGAAACTTGATTTTAATATGCAATAAGAGTGTGAAGAAAAGAAGGAAAGGGAAAAGAAAACCATGGGTAGTGAAGTTGGAAAGGAAAAAGAATGCTTGATTATGGATCTTGTCCACAAAGAATCCTTGATAATCACTAACCCAAATGCTAGCATTTTGCCTAGCATTGATTCTTCATATGTGCAGGTAAAAGAAGATATAATTTCAAGGGAGAATCCAAAAGAAGTCCCTCCCGAACATGTTGGTTTTCCAAGTGCACTCTTGGCCGAAAGTTCGAGGCAAGTGGGCTGCCATAGTACAACCCAAGGTAAAATTGGTACCCTCTACACTGACTTAAGTCTAAAATATTGTGATGTGGCTATTAGTAGCCAAGGTGATGTAAATTCGGGTTTTCCTAGTGTAGAGAAGCATGAATCTTTCATTGGTAGTACTATTATTGTGTGTAATGCTCAATTTGTTTTTAAGGGTGGTTCACTACTTTATTATGTGAGTAATGAGATTAAAGATATTCAAGTTGATGCTCATTCTTGTAATGGTGATCATGTGTATGGAGAGATTGCGGATGATGATGTGTATGTTGCTAAGGGAGGCCTACTTGGTCATAAGTCCTTATCCTTGTGTTAGCAGTCTTCCCGTAAGAACAAATGCTTGAGTTGAGTGTGATACCTTAGTAGATAGAATGAGTAGTTTCGGTTTATTCCCTTGGCCACTTCACCCATTTGATCCCTGTATACTAGTGGGGCGGGGACGGGATTGTTTTGGCTTGTGCTTGTTTTCCCTTGATGTTTATGATGCACATACTAATTGTTTCATGGACAAAATAAGGGACTACTGGTTGTATTTCAAATATGTACCCCCTTGGCGTAATAACCTAGTGAAAGGGATGCTTCACCATGGCCTAGGCCCTTGCTTACTATCTCTCTTTGACCCCAGAATATTCATGAGATGTGAATATTATAGTTGCTGGTCGTACTCACTTATTTTTTATATTGATTCTATTCATGTCTTTGGTATACTTTATGCCAAGCTTTTTATGTCAAAAACCAAGGATATGTGGATGTATGTCAAGTGTGAGCAACCATGGGTTGATGATATAATACTAACCCTCCTACCAAGAGGATTTTGTGTTTGGTTTGCTCTCTCTTTGGTTTTTGAAAAATCTGAATTTGAGGACAAATTCCTTTATGATGGAGAGGATGATACAAGCACAATGAGCATCAAGAGCACAAGGTTAATTCTAAGAGTTAAGGCTCCAGAATTGGCAAGCAATTGAAGACTTTTGGAGTATTTTGAAGTCTTGGTCAAGAGAAGGAAGGAGGGGAACTTATACACTTCATAGGCACCTCAGGTAAAGGACAATGAAGACATTTTACACTCCAAATATACTCTCCATAGGCGCCCATTTCTAAGCCCTCATTAAGGGCATTTTTGTCATTTGGCATGTAATAGTATAAATAGACCATTTTACTTCTCTTTTCATTAGACTTTGATGAAATTGGATATTACTCTTATATTGTAGTTTTTAGTCTCTAGTTTTAGCTCTTAGAATCTAAAAATTGGTCCAAGAACATTTGAAGTTAGGGTTTCACTTGTTTTGGATAATTTGGCAAGAAAGGTGTACTTGAGGAAGAGTGTTTCCTTTGGGTCACCTAAGAGGAAGGTTTGAACTCTTATTTGTGAGGTGTGTTGAAGATTTTGAAACATCTTCTAGTGCTAATCATTGAATAAGAGTAAGGGTCTTTCTATCTCTCCTTTAATTGAGCATTCTTCTTCTTCATCTCCATTCTATGTGTTGTTTTCTCTTTATTTGGTTGCTGGAATTTGCATCTAAGTGACCAATTTCATGTATATCCTATCTTTAGGCTATCACCCAAGCACCCAGTCGGGGTCCATTTTTGGACTTAACAAAATTTGGTACCTAGTACCTGATTTGACCACTTTAGTGCTCATGGTGTCGCTTTAGCACCCATGAGCCTCCTAAGAGGCCTTGTCCAATTGTCTAAGGTCCACTTTAATGGCAAGGTGGTTGCTTAAGTGAACCTCGCTTTAGTGCCATATGGACCGCTTTAGCGATACCCACGCCAAACTGCCAGACCGCTAAGCGGTTGAGATATCTCTTTAGTGGCAGGTGCTTTAGCACCAAGGTGACCGCTTAAGTGGTACCTGGGAGCTTTTTAATCCCCTTTCCTCCCAATTTCTCATCATTTCTTTCACTATTTTCACACAAATTTAATAGATCAAAGAGAGGGTAAATTGGAGAATCATCCATTGAAGCTAAGGTAATCTATACTAACACTCCTTGATCATTTTCCATTAATTTTTTCTTCAATTTCCATCCTATTTCACGGTTAATTCTTAGAAATTAGGTATTTAAATTCATAAAATTTATGGGCTGATTTAGGCCCTATTTTTGCACCATTTGTACTCAACTTTTAAGCACATATTCCTTGTCCTTCGAGGGACCTCATGGCGAATTCAATTTGGATTTTATTTGCGGGTCCCATGAGCCTGTTCTTGAACCAAATTCCAATCTGACCCTTTGTTTAGAAATATAGGTCTTTTTTGCTCCTAACTACGTGTAGATTACTATTTTGATAGCATGCGAGCATATTAGGATTATGGAGCAAAGGAAAATGATTTGTGGGCAATTTAGTGATGGCAATTTGGCATTGAGGTAGGCTTATTCTACTCTTCTTCACGGGATAATGTATTATATATTTTTCATGTTAGATATGGATAATAGGATATGAATATGGGTAGAACACCGTGACTTATCCTAAATTATGAGTTCGGGGAATAAAGAGGTGAATCGACCCTTGAGATGAAATACTTATTTTGTTTCTAGAATCCTATTACCCTAGGTTACTAGCATGTCAGAAATAGTTGAGGATAAGAAGCCTAAATTAGTACAAGGTTTACTACTTGATTCATGGATTATAATGGCTTCCCAAGTTTTGATATGGATATGCTAGTTGTATATTATGGGGTCTAAGGCCGTGATTATAATATTAGTTGGATTTCAGGTGAGTGATTAAAGGACGTGGTTTAGTATACTGACATTTAGATGCTTGTAATTGCATTGTTTTGATACTGGTGATGGCATTGCATAAATTCGGTACTTTCAACCTCACTAAATGATAGATTCCAAATAAAAATATGGTTTTACTACTATTTCCTAAAAAGGGATTTATTTCCATTTTTCACTTTTAAAATGGATTCTTTCATAATGGGAATTGCACCACCTTAATGGATGATTTATGATCTTTTGGAAATTAAAAATGATATTTTAGAAATCTGACTAAGATTTTGGTCCATGGTTTTATCACTACTGTTTACTTTAGTCGAGGGAGATTCCAACCCTTTCTACACTTTTATGGTTATTTACCCTTAGAGTTTAAGCTGAGCAATAGATTTATATACTTACGAGTTTGTGCAGTTATTCTATGTACATCTCTCCAATATTGGATGAAGTAGATTGAATGATGATGATGATTATTGGAAATCTTGGATTGATACCAGGTCGGTATATATGGGTACTCCCAAATCCCCTAGGGTCCCCTTTGTTTGTGAGCCGTCATGTTGGTGAAGAGAGGTCATTGTAGGTTTTGTGATACCGATCAAGCCTCGAAAGATAGAAATCTACCTAGAAGAAAAATCCGAACAATATAAGAAAGTAAAGATAGATAAGTTGACATAAGAGAATACAAGAAATAAGAACCAAAATGTGTATCAAATGCTAAGACCCTTAGGACTTGTATAAACGTTACCAGCTTCTTACGGTGACCGCAAAAGGGATCAACTCCATCGTACTACCTTAGTTTCTAAGCAAAGATCAATATTGGATTTTCCAAGCCCTACACTAAAATCCCTTCAAATGGAGTTCAAGATTATTTCTTGTCAAAATATCATCAAAAAACAAAGGGAAATATACCCAAAAATCTTATTTATAGTCTATTACATAAAAGGGGTGAAATTACTAAAACACCCATAATGAGAATGGTACTCTAAGGGCGCATCTTCTATGCTCCAAATGACTAAAACTCCCTTAATTAGTTTTAACACTCCAAGGTCACCTCTTCAAGATCTAAAGTACGTCCCTCTACATGACTTGTATTCTCGGGTAGCATCAAAGGCAAGCCCCCAAGCAACCTTCCACACATGAGATTGCTTTATGGTGTGCTCAAATCGGTTCCTCCATGTATGTTCCCATGCCCTCAATATGACCAAAGCTTGATTCTTCATGTATTGACTTCGAATGATGTCATCAAAAGTTATGATGGTCATTTGGCTCGTATCATTCTCCCCTTTTTGAAAAGGATTCAACCTCAAATCCAATCCTTGTAAGACCAAAGAAAGGACAAACAAGCACAATATCCTCATGACATGAGGGTTAGAGTTAGAATAATAAATAAATCATTATTCCAAGGCGGTACATACTTGAAATATAACCAAGGATCCTTCGTGTTAAACATTAGAAATCTATTGAAAAATACACAAAAGAGTTGTCTATGGAGGTCATCATCTCTACACACATATAGAAGAAGGGTATCACACAAATGGAGTTAATACAAAGTAGTTTTAAGACAAGACTCTCTTCTTGACCTAAAAGTGAGCCTTGGTCCAGAATGGAAACACACAATATTGAACTCTCTTGGAGCTTTTCATGGCTCTTTTTTTTTAAATACCCTTCATCTTAGTTTGAGTTCTTTCCTTGCATAATGTTGGTCCCTCAAGTGGATTGTGAATCCCCAAGAAGGAATTTCCATTATAGGGAAATATACTAATGTCCTCATTCAAAGCTTGTTTATCATGTAGACCAAGTAACAAGTTGGGTGTGCCAACATCATCATGTCCACATTTTGAACCGGGGTCAAATGGAAAGCGTGGCCTTAGACAAGGATGTAGACAACACTCCCTCTCCCCATAGACTTCACCCAAACTAAAAAACATACTCTCTATAATAGCATATACACCATCAAAAGAAAATAAAGAGTAGAGAAAGGTATCACTCAAGTTAAACTCAACTAAGGTGTCCTCGTGTATGTACTCACAACTAGTTTTAAAATCATCACTAGTCACACAAAGTTGAGGAAGAAGTAATTTCCAAGTAATGGATGCCTTCTCTTTTTATAAAAGAACCCTCAAGTAAACTCATACCACAACTAAAATCAAAGGGATTATTACTTAGGCCTTCACAAGAAGCAAGAAATTCATCCTCATAGGCATCAAACATGAGTGGGGTGTCATATAAAGGATCACAACCATAATGAATTTTCAAGGAACAATCACCTATTGGGTTTCTTAATTATTCAAAAAAATCAAAGCTATCATTACCCAATTGATCATTCTTTTCCAAGACCTCACATTTCTTTCCCTTAAGAGTACTCTCATATTCCAAGAAGAGATTTCTATCTTTAGGAGGAATATTATCACACCATAGTGGGCTGGCATATAGGCTATATAGCTTTCAAGACAAGCTATACCTTCAACTTTATTTTCACCACTAGGTTTATTAGGAGTGGGCTCATCTTCTTCAAATAAGATATTGTCCTTAAAGAGAGAAGGATCTATCCATGAAGAGGATATACAATATGCAAATCCATTCTCTAAGTGATCAGTATCAAGTATCAAAGATTTTTCAAGCACATGATTATCCCTATGATCCAAGCAAACATTAGGATCTTTACTAAAGGACAAGCTCAAGGGATCACTCCTATCATTTTGACCAGCATTTTCAAATTCTTCACTCACTTAAGGTCTATTAATTATAACACAGTGGCTTCAACACTAGGTGGACACAAATTGATCTTACAAGAAGAGTCAATTCGGTCATCAATAGGATCAACTAGTGTATCAACATTCACAATGGCTTCAACACTAGGTGGACACAAATTGATCTTACAAGAAGAGCCAATTCGGTCATCATTAGGAACAACTAGTGTATCCACACTCACAATATTTACATCATCAACAAGGGGCAATGAATCAATAGACGCACAAATAGGTAAGCTACCACTCACACTCAATGGGCTACTAGCAACACAATCATCATTCACATGCACAAAAGTGTAAGAGTTAGCTATTTTACCTTGAAGTTCTTGAGCACATTCTTCTCTCCCTTGGTGTGAAGGTCCTCCACAAGCTTCAGCAACCTCTAAGATTTCCCTAGTCAAGTCTTCAATGAGAATCTTCTCCTTTAGCACTTGTTCTCCTCCGCTTTCCATGTTGGTACCTGCACAAATATCCTTAGAAATAGAAGGACAAAGTTAGCTCGATTTGGTGGCAACCCCCTCAATTCACACCTCACTACTTTTTTTCCACTCTCGGATTGCCACCTTGCACAACCTTACTCCTCTTAATCTTTTATGTCTCATTTTCATTCGGCTTGGAGTAAGTGATCACATCTCTTTGATATTTGTGAAGAATGGATGTAAAGAGATGATTTCCCCATTGGTCTCTTACAATCTTCGCCTTATTTTACACACTTGGAACTTTATGTTGTGCAAACTAATTAGAACCCAAGCATACATGACCTTGTTTCAAGGGGAAGATATCACACCACACCTTCTCATAGTATTCAAATTGGGTGAAGACAACCTTCACTCTCTCGGTAACCTTATACCCATCCAAGGAATATAGAACAAGTAAGGGTTCTCAAAACAGCCCAAAATGGTCAACCATGGTGGAATGATATAGTTTCTACAACATATATCATCTAGCACAAGGAGGTATCCTGGAACCCAACAAATGCTTACCTTTTTGGAGTGAACATTTCTTCTTGGATCAATATTTTAAAGCATAGTATACCCCATGGTCACATAAGTACCCCTCATGATTTCTTTCAAGGAGCTCCATGTTTGGACGGACTTCCTTATGGATTCCCACTACAACAATGTCGGACCTTAAATATGCTTAAGGGTACACGTAATTTTTTTAACTCCACTCTATCATAATCCCTGGAGATCTTTTCACACTTCCATTACCATTCAAGATAGTCTTTGAGACCCGATTCTCTTATAAATATGGGAAGAGTAGGATGATCTTGACTACTACTATACCCTCTATATCTACCTAGGTTCCCACTTCTATAGGTTTGGCACTAGAATAAGAAGAGCAAGTTGTGTTTCCCCTCTACTTTGGAGATGTTTACTCTCTTCTTCTCATGGGACAACCTCTACAACCATTCACACCACTTTGACCTTGATAATAAGTACTGCAAGGTAAAGAATATGAATCTTCATACTCCATATGTGCACTCTCACCATAGCTCTCATAAGCTTTGCAAATGAAAGGGTTATACTTTACACCAATTCTAGGTTTGGAGTAGGGAAGTGTAAGACTTCTCATAGGCCCCAACTTCATCATAAGAACCATCACAAGGCTCTTCATCATCTCCATATTCATCATAAGCACTAGGCACTTCATTTATCTCACTTTCTTCTTCAAAACGGTAACCCTCATTTTTGTCCATGTCTTGATCATGGCTATATTCATATCCCCCATGATATGAGAAAGACAACGGAAGGCACAAAATACACTCCAAATCAGTCCACTAATCTTAAGAATTGAGGACCAAGATGAACCCTGCACTCGGATTTGCTACCAACAACAAGAATACAAGATACAAGGGTGTATTTCAATACCAAAACAGCTATAAAACATGATGAACAATATCAACAACAATAACACAAGTTTCTGATTCAATAAATGACCCAAAACAGTCCACTACCCAAGATAACAACAACAAAAGTAAAGGATAGGTAGTGAGACCAATGTGAGATAATGAATGTATTAAAGAGTGTATTAAACTCAAAAACCCCTAATGAATGTAATAATCAAAACCACACTCTTACGGTGACCGCCAAGGGAATCAACTCACCTCAAGATCCAACATTTTCAAGCAAAGATCAATATTAGATTTTCCAAGCCCTAACTAAGACTAAGTGTTCTACTCTCAAGAGAGAGAATTTTTAATGTTTCAATCTTTCATCTTTCATCTTTCATAAACTAGTGAAAATAAGACTAAAGGGTCCTATTTATAATATATTACAAATAAAGATAAAAAGACCACTTTTCCCTTAATGAGAGGGGCTGCCATGGTGTGTAAATACACCATACGTAATGTATGAAATACCCTTAATAAAGGGGCAGCCAAGGTATGTTATAACTTGAATGAATGGCGCCTTTTCAATGCTCTCAAAAACCGAGTATGGTTCATACTTCAATGTTGTGGTTCTCGGGTTAGCATCAATGTTCATACTTCAATGTTGTGGTTCTCGGGTTAGCATCAATGTACGCAAGCAAGCAACCTTCCACACATGAGATTGGTTTAAGTAATGCTCAAAATAATCCTTCCTTGCGTATCCTTGTGCTCTCGGGGTGACCAAGTCTTGAGCCTTTACGTGTTGTCCTTCAAAGATTTCATCAAAAGCTAAGGTGGCCATTTGACTTATATCATTCTCCCCATCTTGAAAAGGATTCGACCTCGAATCCAAACCTTGCAAAATAAAGAAAGGACACACAAATACAAACTCCTCATGGAATGAGGGTTAGGGTTAGCACGACAAATCACCTCAATATTCCAAGGTTGCACATATTTAGAATATAACTAAGAATCCCTTGAAATAAATATTAAATAATTAATGAAAAATACACAAAGGATTTGGTTATGGAATTTACCAAAAGTGATACTTTGATTTTCATGTAAACTAAGCAACAAGTTGGGTGCCCCATCATCATAAAATTTATATTTGGCACCAGGGTCAAACGGGAAGAGTGTCCATAGATACGGGTCTAGACAACACTCCCCTTTCCCATGGTCTTTGCCCAAACTAAATGGCATCCTTTCTACAATAGCGTATATATTATCCAAATCAAATAGAGAGTAGAGAAAGTTATCACTCAAGTCAACTTCTACTAAGGTGACCTCATGTGTGTACTCACTACTAGTTTCACAATCATCACCATGAGTACTCTCAACAATAAAATCACACAAAGTAGAAGGAGAAGTACTTTCCAAGACTACACATCCCTTACCCTTAAGAGTACTTTCATCTTACAAGAAGTGATTTCCATCTTTAGTAGAAATATTGTCACACCATAGTGGGTTAGCATATCGGCTATAGGTTCTAAGGCAAGCTATACCATCATTTTCACCACTAGATTCATTAGGAGTGGTTATATCATCTTTAAACAAGACATTATACCTAAAGAGAGCATGATCTATTTCACGGGCAGATTCATAACAAACATGTTCATCACTCTCTAAAAGATCAATATCAAGTTCAAAGAGATTTCAAGTGCAAGATTATTCCAAGAATAGCTCTTGAGTTCACTCCTATTCCTTTGATCAATATTTTAAACATCATCACTCACTTGAGGTTTATTAATTACATCATACACATCCTCAAGTGGTGGGTAATTTTCACACATAAGTTGATCAATACAAATTTCAGAAGATAATGTACTTTCATTCAATATAATGATTTCAACACTAGGTGGACATAAATCGATCTTACAAGAAGAGTCAATTCGGTCATCAATAGGATCAACTAGTATATCCATACTCACAACATGTACATCATCATCAAGTGGCAAAGAAACAATAGACTCACATATAGTCAAGCTACAAATCACACTCAATGGGCTACTAGCCACACAATTATCATTCACATGTACAAAAGTGTAAGAGTTAGCCATTTTACCTTAAAGTCCTTGAGTAGATTCTTCTTTGTCATGATGTGAAGGTCCTCCAAAAGCTTGGACAGCAACTTCCTTTTGGCATTGTTCGTCTTCGCTTGCCATGTTGGTACCTACACAAATGTCCTTAGAAATAGAAGGACAACCAATGTTAGCACAGTTTGGTGGTAATCCCCTCACTTCACTCCACACAACCTCTTCTTTTTCCACTCTTGGATTACCACTGTGCACTCCCTTACTCCTCTCAATCTTTTGTCTCTCATAATTATTTGGATTGGAGTAGGTAGGCATTTTTCTTCGCAGCTTGGGCAGCAAGTAAGTCATGAGGCGATTTATCCATTGGTCTCTTACAATATTGAGCCAATTTTCCACGCTAAGAACTTGATGTTGTGCAAACCAATCAGCGCCTAAGTATACATGACCGTAGGCCAAGGGAAGAACATTGCACCACACCTCCTCATGGTATTCATATTGGGAGAAGATAACTTTTACCCTCTCGGTAACCTTGAACCCGTCCAAGAAGTATGGAACAAGTAAAGGATTGCAAAACAACCCCAAGTAGTCAACCATGGATGGAACGATGTAGTTTCTATAGTACCTATCATTTAACACAACGAGGCAGCCCGGTATCCCACAAATGGTCACCTTTCCGGAGTGTACACTCCTTCTTGGATCAACATTTTAAGGCATAGGAGTACCCCTTGGTCTTGGAGTTGCATACCCTCTTCTTCTCATTGGACAACCTCCACTATAGCTAGTATAACCATTCACACTATATCGGCCTTGATAAGAAGTACTACAAGGTTGAGAATATGAATATTCACACTCCTCATGTGTACTCTCATCATATGTCTCATAAGTTTTTTGAATGAAAGAGTTATACCTAACACCAAATCTAGGTTCAGAGTGAGAATAACTCTTTATTCAAAAACCTTATAAGACATATGAGGTCCTATATGATCTCCAAAGTCACCATAAGCACTAGGTACTTTATTCACCTCATTTTCTCCCTCAAAACAGCAACTTTCAAATCTGTCCAAGTTTTTATCATGGCTATTTTCATAGCCTCTGCAATCTCCCTCAACTTCGTAGCCATAAAAACCCTTACTACAATCTTAGTCTCCCATACTGTAGTCACATTAATCCCTGGCTATCGAAGACATGTTCCCCTTATATTACCTTTTAAACCTACAAAATGAACAAATAAGATTAGTAGTAAAAGTTCCTCACCAACACTCGAATTCACTCACTTTTGTGATCCTCACAATTTGGAGCGGCGAATATTGAAAGTTGCTTATACTCCGATTGTCAATAAGATGTCAATTCTACTTGGCGGTCGGAATAGATTCTTATTTGATCAACTCAAGACACAAAACAAAATCTACTTACAAACTTGAAACAAAGAAGTTATGACGAGTTAAAAAATAAGAAAAGCACATAAATAATGAAGACACGAAAGAAACGAACTCAACAACTAATCTACAACTAAGTAGGTGATTACTAGTTGCTAATTAGTATTAGAACCAAAACGAAACTAAGGGACAATAAAAATGAAACTAAGAATCTAAAATTTTGAGCTCGAAAATATTGCGTGAACAGTAACAGTGATGACATGGCAGCCACGTATTGGTTCAGTTTTATCAAGTGGTTATTCTCAAATGTTCAAGTCTTGGTCAAAAATTAATTTGGATTGGTGAATTTGTTTTAGGAGGGAAAATAAGTCTTGGGGCCTTTTTCAATTTTCAAAACTTGACTTTTTCTTGTACTTCTCCTTAAAATATGGGTCCTTAAATCAAGAAAAAGTGGTTGAGAAGTCATATAAAGTCTTTTGGTGGTTGTTCTTTCAAGACTAACAAGTACATACACCTTTTTTCTTCACCTTTTAGGATCTAACATTCACTTTATGTTCTAACAATATATGAAGAAAGGTGAAGAACTTCAAGAACAACAACAACCACACCAAGAACAATAACACCAATCTTTAAGAACAACAACAATTCCTACGGCCAACTCCAATCCACAATAACAATATCTCCAACACTTGGCCACGACAAATACAACTTCAACAAAATGGTGCCACACAGCCAATACAGTCCACCACAACAATGGTCAACAACAATGGGCCAAGCTTATGTTCACAACAACAACTTTCAACAAGTTCAAGCTCAAGTTCAGATCTAGAATCAAAGTGTTAGTGGACAAAAATACTAAAACTAGAAACACAAAACAAACAAGAACACTACTAGATCTAGTCACACAACAAACAAATCTTGGCCAAGATAACAACAACACAATTTTCGGCCAAAAACACAAAATGGGCAGATTTGCACTTTTTTGGAATTTTTTTTTCAGTTTTCAGCTTTTTTTTTTGAATTTTTGTCCAAGAGAACCCAAGATTGAGGTAGTATAGGAACACAACGAGCCTTTATTTGATACCAAATGATACAATAAATACAACGGAAGGCACAAAACACACTCCAAATCAGTCCACTAATCTTAAGGATTCGAGGACCAAGATGAAGACCACACTCGGATTTGCTAGCAACAACAAGGATACAAGATACAAGGGTGTATTTCAACACCAAAATAGCTATAAAACATGATGAACAATATCAACAACAATAACACAAGTTTTTGATTCAATAAATGACCCAAAACAGTCCACTACATAAGATAACAACAACAAAAGTAAATGATAGATAGTGAGACCAAGATTATTACAAGATTAAGAACTAAAGAGTATATTAAACTCAAAAATCCCTAATGAATGTAATAATCAAAACCACACTCTTATGGTGACCGCCAAGGGAATCAACTCACCTCAAGATCCACCATTTCCAAGCAAAGATCAATACTAGCTTTTCCAAGACCTAACTAATACTAAGTGTTCTACTCTCAAGAGAGAGAATTTTTAATTTTTCAATCTTTCGTCTTTCATAAACTAGTGAAAATAAGACTAAAGGGGCCTATTTATAATATATTACAAATGAAGATAAAAAGACCACTTTTTCCTTAATGAGAAGGGCTACCATGGTGTGTAAATACACCATATGTAATGTATAAAATACCCTTAATGAAGGGGTAGCGAAGGTATGTTATAACTTGAATGAATTGCGCCTTTTCAATGCTCTCAAAAACAGAGTATGGTTCATACTTCAAGGCTTGTGGTTCTCGGGTTAGCATCAATGTAAGCAACCAAGCAACCTTCCACACATGAGATTGCTTTAAGTCATGCTCAAAATGATCCTTCCTTGTGTATCCTTATGCTCTCGGGGTGACCAAGTCTTGAGCCTTTACGTGTTGGCCTTCAAAGATGTCGTCATTAAAAGCTAAGGTGGCCATTTGACTCATATCACCCCCTAATCTCCATCATTATCAAAGCCATAACATCCCTCACTATAATCATAGTCTCTCATGTCGTAGTCATAATAATCTGAGGCTATCAAAGACATGTTCCCTTATATCACCTTGTACCTACAAAATGAACAAACAAGATTAGTAGTAAAAGCTCCTCACTAACACCCACATGCACTCACCTTTGTGATCCTCAAAATTAGAGCAGTGAATATTGAAAGTTGCATATACTTCAGTAGTCAAAAAGGTATTAATCACTATTTTGCGGCCTGAATGGATTCTTGTTTGATCAACTCAAGACACAAAATAAAATGTACTTTTGAACCACAACCAAAGAAATTACGACAAGTTTAAAACAAGAAAAATACACAAAGAAAGAAGACAAAAAAGAAAACTGATTTAACAACTAATTCATAACTAAGTAGGTGATTACTAGTTGTTAATTAGAAATGGAATGAAGAGAATAAACTAAAGAAACAAGGAAAAGAAAATTAGAATAAAAAATTTAAGCTTTAAGGTACTTGGAACGTTGATGATGTAGCAGCTTTGGATTAGACGTTGAAATATTGGTTGGATTTATGAAAATTTCTTGTTTGCAACTTTTATTTGATCAATCTTCAACTAGGAGTGAAATTCGGCTTTGAGAGGGAAAAACACCAGGACTTGGAGCCCTTTTCAAATTCAAAAGAGTTTGAATTTGTTGTGGTTCCCTCCTTGTACCTTCATTTGCCTCTTTTCATAATATTCCCTTTGAAGCCTTTTTTGACTTGTTTCTTCTTTTGGATGACTTGGAATATGCATTTAATACAAACAAGGACCACACTCTCTTTCTCCACCTTCTTAGATCAACAACCACTTTTGGATATTTTTTTTCAACCATAGATAACAACAACAACAACAAATCCAGTGTATTTCCACATAGTGAGGTTTGGGGAGGGTAAGATGTACGCTGTCCATACCTCTACCTCTAAAGAAGTAGAAAAACTATTTTCGATAGACCCCCGGCTCGAGACACGGAATACTATATAAATACATAGTAAAGAATGGAACAAGATGGCATAACATAAATACGACACCCACAAGTAATAGAAAATAGAGAAAAGTAAACAGATTCATAATAAAGCATGAAACAAGGTATCATAACAAGAATAATACCCCGACCAAGTAATTTCCTACACTAGCAACCCAAACTGACCCTAGCCTTCTGCCCTAATTCGCGTTCTCCAGATCTTCCTATCTAGGGTCATGTCCTCAGTGAGCTGTAACTGCTCCATGTCCCGCCTAATCACCTCTCCCTAGTACTTCTTCGGCCTACCCCTACCCCACCTAAAACCATCCAAAACTAACCTTCTTCAACAATAGATGAAGTGATAAAAAGAATACCAAGAACATTCAAAAAGTGGAACCTAACCCAAATAAGCTTTAAATTGGATGATTTTTATTTCTCCAAGCTCACGTTGCTCTCCTGATCATAACCAAACATTTTCAACCCCAAATCTAAAAAAAGCCCTACCAATTTTGAGATCCACCTTTCTAGTTTCTTCAACTTCAAGTTCAACAATAGTGGATGGTTCAAAACAACCCAAAATAAGCTTAAATTAAAGATATAGACTCTATTAGTGTTAGAGAAGAAGGATCTAACACTAGAACCAACCAAAGACACACGAAACACAAGAAATCTAAGCCTCAAGTTTTGGCCTAAGGGTAAAAATGGGAATAACTTTTTTTGTTGCAATTTTCAGATTTAACACTTCTTCTACTGTTAGGAAACAAGGATCTAACAATAGAAACACACAAAACACACAAAAATCATGTCTCAAAATTGAAAACCCTAAAAAATGTGAACAGTAACTTTTTAATTTTTGTTCTTTTTCTTTTTTTTTTGGGGATTTTCAAGATAACAAACCCAAGATTGACTTTGTAGGAATAAAATCAATCTTGTCTCTGATACCAAATGATACCGATCAAGCCTCGAAAGATAGGAATCTACCTAGAGAAGCAATACCTGAACAATACAAGAAAGTAAAGATAGATAAGTTGACATAAAAGGATACAAGCAATAAAAACCAAAACGTGTATCAAATGCTAAGACCCTTAAGACTCATATGAAAAAACGCCAAATTTTTATGATGATCGCAAAAGGGATCAGCTCTGCCTTACAACCATTGTTTCTAAGCAAAGATCAATATTGGTTTTTCCAAGCCCTACACTAATTGGCTTTTCCAAGCCGTACACTAAAGTCCCTCCCAATGAGTTCAAGAGTTTTTCTTGTCAACATATTATCAAAAAACTAAGGGAATAAACCTAATAATTTCTATTTATAGTTTATTACATAAAGAGGGTGAAATTACTATAACACCTTTAATAAGAATTACACTCCAAGGGTGCCTCTTCCATGCTCCAAATGACTAAAACAACCTTAATGAGTTTTAACACTCCAAAGGTGCCTCTTTAAACTCCAAAGCACATCCCTCTTCATCAATTGTATTCTCGGGGATACATAGAAGGCAAGCTCCCAAGCAAACTTCCACACACGGGATTGCTTTAAGGAGTGCTCAAATCGGTTCCTCCAATTATGTTCCCATGTCCTCAATGTGACCAAAGCTTCATTCTTCATGCATTGACATAGAATGATCTCATCAAAAGCTATGATGATCATTTGGCTCATATTATCCTTTCTTTATAAGTCATCGGGATGGAGGAGCTGTATAAACTGGGTTACATTATGGCTCTTGGATTGTTTGTGGTATTATTGATTTAATTTACATTCATCCTTTCTTGTGCATTGCCTATCACTGATATATTGTTAGGTTCCGATATCTATCATCCTTGTGGAGGGTTGCATAGGTATAGGTGATGAGTATTGCTTTTTCTATGTTGTATACTGATTGGACCTTTCAAATTATAGGGCTCAGTTTAGTTATTGTTGTCTGGTCTAGACAGTTAATTTATTATTATTTTTATGGTTTATTCGTGGCAGGTTAGTTATGGACTGATACAGAGACTTGAGGTATAATTATAGCCCTTTTCTCTTATGGTTATTTTATTATGGATAATTATCTCACATTTAGATGTTTGGATTAGGAACCCTGATTATGCCGTCACTATCTCCTACTATAGTTAGGATGTCTTAAGATGTT